>NW_020954595.1:6620292-6716288 GCF_900497805.2 Vombatus ursinus | reverse complement strand
TTCTTTCTTTCTTTCTTTCTTTCTTTCTTTCTTTCTTTCTTTCTTTCACTTTTTGATGAGCCAGTCAGGGCTAAGTGACTTGCCCAAGGTCACACAGCTAGTAAGTGTCAAGTATGTGAAGCCAGGTTTGAACTCAGGTCTTCCTGACTCCAAGGCTGCACCACGTAACTGCACCCAAGATTCTTTTTTTTTTGAGGTAATAGGGTGAAGTGACTTGCCCAGTGTTACACAGCTAGTAAATGTCAGGTGTCTGAGGTCAGATTTAAACTCAGGGCTTCCTGAATCCAGGGCCAGTGCTCTATCTACTGCACCACCTAGCTGCCCCCTGCTTTGCCATTTCTTTATGAACAGTGCAAAGGTCATGTAAACATGGCCCATGAATTTTCACAGAGAAGTCATTTGATCACATCTCCTTGGAATCTGCCCTTACTAAAGGGTTCTTCTTTAGGGCATTAACCCTTTCTGCATATGCATGTCTCATTCTGCACATGTTGCATTTAGAGTTTTCCACCGATTCATTCTTTTTACCCACCAAATACATGATTTCATTTCTCGGGTTTTAAGCCGTAATATGAAAAGTCAACTTAGTTTAAGAAAGTAAGTTCCTTGAGGGCAATACCTGTTGCATTTTTATCTTTGTATCCTTAACACTGTGCATGGCATCAGACACACAAAAGTGTGTTAAATGAAATGCATTGAATCATTCCTCCCCATGTCCTCCTATGGTCAGGTCTCTATTTAATTTAATTCATTTTACCTTGATTCAATGCAAATTTGAAGAACATGCTGCATTCAAGGCCTCTGAATATAGGAATAAGGAACTTATCCTTGTTTCTGTAGGTAAGGGGAAGGTTTTGAGCAAAGGAGTGAAGTGATTAGAGCCACAAGTAATGAAGATAACACAGACAATATTTTCAAGGGTGAATTAGAGAAGGGAGAGACTGGAGCCAGGAAATCAGTAAGGAGGGGGTTAAACTAGTCTGAGTGAGAAGAAATAAAGACATGAACTTGTGGGGGGGATGGTGGTGGTGATGCAGAGGACCTGTACTGGAGCCAGTGGTAAGAAACAGTTGATGAGAGTCATTATGGAGGCAGAGCCAACAAGTTTACCACTCTAAGACACCATCTTCATAGATGAATACATCACTTTCCTTCTGAACAAGAAGGAATTTTTGGCCTTACTTTTTCCCTCCTTTTGATTCACTAAAGCTCCCAGTGATTCAGACTTTAATTTTGTACTCATGGCTGCTACAAAACTTGGTGGTCACCATTCATTTCATACTCATTTTTTCCTTCCATGACTTTTGACCTAGAATTTGTCTCTATTGAATAAAGACTGAGTCAGAGACAGGTTCACTTTGAAATGATATATTTTCCCTCCAATATTGTGTTTTTCTTTTTGGAGATTCTGAACCTGTGACTGGATACTAAATTCTAGGTGGAAAATTTCTGACCACTATTTTTCTATTAGAAAATAATTATCTCTATCCTCTCCCACACCCAACTACATTCACATGTATCTACCAATATCTCCAAGGGGATGTCTCATCAGCATCTCGCACTTAACATGACCCAAGGAGAACTCATAATATTCTCCTTCCCCAAACCTGCCTTTCCTCTGACCTTTCCCATTCCTGTGGAAAGCATCACCATTCTCCAAGTCACCTAGGATTGTAAATTCAGAATTATTCTTAACTCTTCACTCCTTTGGTCTCCCGTATCCAAGAGGCTCCTCAAGTCAGCTTATACCAGCTGATTGCTTCAATGGGTCATCCAATGGCTTGATCTTGGGACCTTTCCCCATCCTGGCCACCCTCATTCAGATATTCTCCACCTTTTTAATATCTTTCATTACCTGTGCTGCCCTAGACTGACGATAAGCAGAGGACAGTATGGCTCTCAGGCTCAGTTCTTTGGTACAATGTTCCTCTCTTGATGTACTCTAATATCACATTAGTTCTTTTAGGGACCTCATCACCCTGGTGACTCCTACTGAGCTTCCAATTGACTGAAATCACCATGGCTTTTCCAGACAAGCTCCCCTCTAGTTACATCTTCCCATACCATGCTTGTGAATTGATTTTTGGACCCAGGTATAATACTTTACCTTTATTCCTAGGAAATTTACTCTTATTTGATTTAACTTAACATTCAAGACTGTTGAAATCTTTTGGGGTCCCGATTCTATCACATAACATGTTAGATGTTCCTCCCAGCTTTACATCAACTGAAATTGCCCTATGTAGACCATTTATGATTTTATGAAATTCATCACTAAAAAAAATGTTAAGCAGATCTGGATCAAACCCAGATCCTTGGAATAGTTCACTTTTTTTGGGTTCATTTAAAAAATGCTCTTTGGGTCCAATTACACAATCAGTTAAAAATCCATAGGTGGCTCTATAGTTAGGTGGTTGACTATACTATTATGTAGTTCACATCTCTATCTTGTCTTCAAGAATAGCTTGAGGGACTTTGGTAAAGACTTTGCTGAGATCTAGGTCAACTATACCTATGGAATTCCTTTGCTGTAACAATTTAGCATGCTTGTTTAAAATGCAAATGAAGTCAGTCTGGCCAGACGTGTTCTGGGAGAAGCTGGGCTAGCTGACTCTGAGATCATTGCTTTCCTTTCTGTGTTCTAACCATCTAGTTGATGATTCTCTTCCCATTGTTTGAAAACTGGTCAAGCATTTGTCCTTGCACCGTCCTGGGGCTTCTCTCCCCTTCTCCACAATCTTTAAAGGCTGCTGGTGATCGCTCAGTAATCAATAGCCCCTGCCAGTTCTTTCAATACTCTCCAACCCATCTTCTACCAGCCCCCACAGTAACCTTCTGAAAACAAGTTTGGGATCCTATCCCTGCCGGGCCCTAAGACCTTCAGTTACTTTCTATTCCCTCTAGGAAAAAATGCAAACTTCTCAACCTCACATTTAAGGCGCTTTACAATTGGGTTCCCATTTGCTGTTCTGGGCTTATTTCTTTCATATTTAATCAAAGTGGCTGATACACGTTTCTTGAACTTTACTTCCTATCCCCAACCTTCGTACATTCACATAAATCACCACTATGTCAGAAAAGTGTTCCCTTCTCATTTCTGTCTTATCTTCTTTGACAGTTCAGCTCAGGCGACACTCTCTTCCTGAAGGCTTCCCTGACCTCCCTGCTGTCGCTGCTCTCTCTTGGTTAAATTAAATTATATTTTGTTTACTTATCTATGTACATGTTATACTCCCCAGTGAAATGGAAACTCAATGAGGGCAGGGAATGTGTTGGATTTGTCTTTGTATCTCCACACCCCTCCTCCTCATCATTTAGATGTTTCCCTACACTGAGGACATGCTTAGCAAATACTTGCTGAATTGACTTAAATTGAAAAGAGAAGATTTGTAATAAGTGATGTGTGGATTGCAAAAGGAAGTTGGTAAATGATAGAGCAATGTTCTGACAAATGGTAATGTGGGTCTAGCTAAGATTGTGTGGCAAGAATCCCTAATGAATAGAATTTGTAGCTTTCTTGCTTTCTCCAGTGGTATTTGGCAGCTTTGGGGCAGGAGGGGGAAAAAAAGATGTTGAGATTTACTATGGGTTGGAAATTAGAAGAACGAAAAATGATTGTGTAGAGTATGAGGGTTGGAGTCTGAGGACTTGGGTTCTAAACTGGGCATTGACACTGATTCTATGGCCTTGGGTGAGAGACTCAGTGTCCTCAACTGAAAGATGAGGAGATGGAACCAAGTGACCTCTGAAAACCCTTTCCAGCTCTAAATCAGTGATCCTGTGCTCCCCTGTGACCATGTATGTGACCAGACTGTGGGAAGCTCAATGACACAGGAGGTCGCTGGAGCTGAGAAGGTCCAGAAAGATGCCGGAGGTCAGGATGTAGAGAAGATCATGAACTCAGGCAGCAAGGTCACCAAGGAAGAGGACTGGATGTAGGTTATGAAAGAAGACTGTAAGACAGATTCGGAAATTCCCTAAGGAAGGATCCAGAGTGTCCTAAGGATCTGTAATTCAACATTAACACAAGAAACCAACTGGGATGGCACTGATGGTTTCTTCCCTTCATTTTCAAATGCCTCATCTTCACTTCAGTATAATTTTTAAACTTCCCTTCTCCATCAGAGAGATGTAATCTCTCTGAAATGTGACCCAAGACTGTATGTCATGCTAAGGATACAAAAATGAGGATGACCTACATTGTCATGCTGTTTTGTCATCTTACCAAAATGGTACCATCCAAATGCCGTCCCCTCAAACCTTTATTTCCTTGGAATGTCTTTCTGAAAGGCCCCTTAATTCATTGTTTTGGCTTTCAGAAAACATTCATACTACGTCAGAAAGTTAATTCTTTGGCTCACTTTTATGAGCATGAATTCACCTTAATTAAAGCAAAATTTAAAAATCAATCCAGGGTATTTGTTTCTATTTAAATTTTCCCTGAATAAAAGCTAAACACCTGTGAGTGTTCTGCTTCATAACAATCTTGACCTAAATTAAAGTTATTTAAAATTTAGATTTTCATTTACAATTTCCAATACAATCTTAAGAAAATGAAAGAGAGCTCCCCAGCAGTCAGGCAGTCAACAAGCATTTATTAAGGCCTTACTAATGCCAGGGATTGTGCTAAGAACCAAGGATATAAAGAAAGATAAAAATTCAATGCCTGCCTTCAGGGAGCTCACAGTCTAATGGAGCAGAAAATATGCAAAAAATTATACATACACAATGTATACGGTGTAAATGGAAGATAATCTCAGAGGGGAAGTACTAGCAGAAGGGAGGATGGTGCAGAAGGTGGGACTTGGGTTGAGTCTGAAAGGAAGCCAATAAACCCAGGAGGTGGGCTGAGGAGGCAGAGCATTCCAGGCAAAGGGAACAGCCAGGGACAATGCTCTGAGTTGGGAGCGAGTGTCCTGATGAACATCAAGTAAGCCTCCCTCACCTCATCATAGAGTATGTGGGGGTGAGTGGGAGAGGGGAGCTGAGTGAAAGAAGACTGAAAAGGTAGGAAGGGACCAGGTCATGAACAACCTTAAATGTCAGAAGATTTTATATTTGATATTGGAGGTAATAGGGAGCCACTAGTTCATTGAGGCAGCTAGGTAGTGCTGTAGAGCATAGAATACCCAGCCTGGAGTCAGGAAGACTTATCTTGCTGAGCTCAAATTTGACCTCAGACACATACTTGCCCAGGTATGACCTTGGGCGTGTCGCTTAACCTTGTTTGCCTCAGTTTTCTCATCTGTAAAATGAGCTGGAGAAGGAAATGGCAAACTACTCCAGTATCTTTGCCCCAAAAAAACAAACAGAAAAAGCTAAAATGAGGTCATGGAGAGTTGGCCACAAGTTTATTGAGTGGGGAGATGACATAGTCAGGCGTGCACTTCAGAAAGATCACTTTGACAGGGGAGTGGAGGACTGACTAGCGTGTTGAAAGAGTTGAGCAGCAGGACCGCCCAGAAAGCTATTGTAGTAACCCAAGTGTAAGATGATAAGGGCCCATTCGATGGAGAGAAGAGAAGGGGTCACACATGAAAGATGTTGTGAAGATAGAAAAGATGAGATTTGATAACAGACTGGATATGAAAACTGGCTGGCCCTTCACTACTGTGGATTCAGGATTATATATTTAGAGCTGGGAAGTAACTTAGAGCCTGTCAAGTTCAGTCTGCTCCTTTCATGATGAGGTAACTGAAGCTGAGAGGCTGCCGCTCTCCCAGGGTCGTATAGCTAGCAAACACCTATAAATCAATCAGTAAGCATCTTCTATATGTCAGGCAATGTGCTAAGTGCTGAGGATACAAAAAAAAGCGAAAGACAGTCCCTGCCATCTAGGAGCTTACAATCTAATGAGGGTGACATATGCAAATAAACATATACCAAACAAGCTATATACAGGATAATGAAGATATAATTAACAAGGGGAATACACTGGACTTAATAAGGTTGGGGAAGGCTTCCTGTGGAAGATAAATCTGAGGTATTCATAGGAAGATATAGACAAGAGTCAACACAGAATGAGTAGACGGTGAAAGGCTGCCATCTACACCAGCAGAGGAAGTTGACAACATCTATGTACTCAAAGATCTAATAGATGCATGCCTCCCTTAAAACATTAATGGTGCTCATTTCATGAAATATACGATATAACCGAGATGTAAAAACCAAATAGCAATTATCAAAAAGAACTCATACCATAGCTCCCATTGCCAAAGATGCTAAAATAATAAAGACCTCATTCTCCTAGGCTTCCTCTGGTACTAGTTTCTCTTTTTTTTTTTTTTTTTAAAAAGCGTATTTTCAAAAATATTACAAGTACACTCTGAGGAAATATCATGAGAGGTAGGGCTGAGGAAGACTAGGTAGTTTCATCTGGGAGGCAGTGTGCTATAGTGGAGAGAGCATATAATCAAAGTCAGGAAGACCTAAGCTCAAATCCTACTTCAAACATTTACTAGCTGTGTGACCTTGGGCAAGTCACTCAACCTCTCTGGGCCCCAGTTTCCTAATCTGTAAAATAATAAGAATGGACTTGATGACTTCTAAGATCCCTTTCAGCTCTATTTCAATGATTTATGATTTAGCTTTTAATTAGCAATATGTCTCTGACAGAAAACTGAGAGAGAGACAGAGAGACAGAGGCAGACAGAGAAAGAGAGTAATGGAGAGAGCACTAGGTAAGTCGGGAGTTTATCTAATGATGATGATGATGATGATGATGATGTGTCTGTGTGTGTGTGTGTTGAACTTCCAAATGGACCTGAGATCTGATGAAAGTAGCAGAAATGATTTTCAATGCAATTCAATTCAGTCAATAAAGCAATCAATCAATCAATCAATATTTATGATGTGCTTATTACATGCCAGACACTGTGCTAAGCACTGGGGATACAAAGAAAGGCAAAAATAATCCCTAACCTCAGGGGGCTTACACTCTAATGAGGGGAAACAACGTGGAAATAAACAAGGACTCATAATCTGCATAGTGAGTAGAAGGAAGATAACCTTAGACTCTAGTAGTTGGCACACCTGCAAGAGTCTTCTCCAGAGGATGAGATCAGAGATGGGTCAGGAAGGCAGCATTGCAGTTATGAAGGACAGTCAGTGTAAAATCACAGAGTAAGGAGATGGAGTGTCTGATTCAAGGAGCCTCAAGGATACCAGTATCACCTGATTCTAGCTTGAGTAGAGGGGAGTAAGGTGTAGGGAGACTGGGAGGACAGGAAAGGACTAGGTTTTGAAAAGCCCTAAATGCCAAACAAAGCATTTAGTAATTAGATCCTGGATGTAACAGGGAGCCACTGAGCTTTATTGAACAGGAGGATGACATAGTAGTACTTAGCCTTTAGGTTAATCACCTTGCAGTTGTGAAGAGGATGGGTTGGAATGGGAGAGACTGAAGGAAGGGAGACCAGTTAGAAGGTGATTGGAATATTCTAGATGAGAGGGGGTGAAGGCCTAAACTAGCATGGCGGCTGTGTGAGTGGAGAGCTGAGAAGTTACATAAGAGGTTACGTGGAGAAAGAAATTCCAAGTTTTTCAACTTATTGAATACATGAGGTGAGGAAGCATGAAGAGTCAAGGATAAACCAAGTTTGGGAATCTATAAACCTTGGAGGATGGGATCCTCCTAAAGAATAAGGAAGTTCAAAAGAAAAAAGGTTTGGGGTATAGGAAGATAATGCGAAAACATTTATTAAGCACATGCTATAGGCTAGATGAGAAAAAATAAGCCAGATTTGTTCTCAAGATGCCATTCTACTGAACATCTGTCCTTCAGATGATAAATTCCATTCTGCTATTCATCCATTTATTCACTCACCAAAAACTTCTCAAGTACCTCTTACATATAAGCCGCTATGCTAAGCAGTAGGGGAGATACAGAGACAAATATATTATCAACCTCTTACTCTTGGGTAGCTGACTATTTTCCAACTTTTGTGGAAAATCTGCTTTATTTCATCCTGTATCTTTTTAGTGTGAGTTAGGAGCTGTCCAGCAAAGAGATGATGTGGGATAGAGAGGGATAGGCTAAAAGATGAATTTTAAAAAGTTTCAAGAAAAAAGAATAGGAAAAACTTGGCACAGTGCAAAGAAAAGTTTCTTTTCCTTTTGACCTCAGACACTTGACACTAGCTGTGTGACCCTGGGTGAGTCACTTAACCCCAATTGCCTCACCAAAAAAAAAGTTCTTTTTCTTGGAAGATGAACTGGGTTCAAATTCTACCATCCAGGTTACCTTTGGTAAGTCATTTTACTTTTTTGGCCCTCAGTTTCCCCATCTATAAAATGAGGTAGTTAAACTAGATTTCTTCTAAGGTGCTTTTCGGCTCAAAATCTCTGATCCCTCTTCCTTTTTTCCCCTCTCATCTCTAGATATCACTGAAAAGATTCAGAATACTTCCTTCAGAGAAAGTAACCTCTATGACCCACTTTCTCAAAGAAAAAAACACTCACATATAAAAGGGAAGGCATTAGAAAATAAAAAGATAATTACACAATTGGTCTGTATGATTTGCTAGAGGATTAAATGTAGTTCGTAGTCATAACAGCAGGTTTGGCTGTCAGATAGGAGACAGGATTGACGACGCGTTCTGAGATTAGTGGAGTCATAGACTAACATAATGAGAGAACTCCTGCCATGTCAGAAGCCAGGTGCTGTCACAGCCCCTCCAGCTCTGAAGAAAGAGAAGCAAAAGAGAGGCATATGCCTGAGGACTCTATGTTGAGTCAGAAGTACTTTGACTTTCCACTGAAATTTCCTCCCAGGATGAAACTGGCATCCACCCCAGTCACAATCAGCACTTTCACTTTTTCCTTTCTCTTATTACCTTTTTCTAATTTATATATGGCTAAGATGAAAGAGGAGGCAGCTAGATGGCACAGTGAATAGAGGGTCGGTCCTGGAGTCAGGAGGACCTGAGTTCAAATGTGACTTTAGGCACTTATTAGCTGTGTGACCCTTGTTTGCCTCAGTTTCCTCATCTGTAAGATAAGCTGGGGAAGGAAATGGCAAACCACTCCAGTATCTTTGCCAAGAAAACTGTAAATAAGGTGATTAATTGACTAAACAACAACGAAAAGATGAAAGAAGAATCTGTTTCAGGAAATAGAGTCAGAGTAAAAGCATCACTATCCATTCATCTCAAGACTTCTCTCCTTAGCTTACTGTTCCCCTTCATGGTAAATAGAGAAAGAGCCTCAAACTGACCCATCTTAGGGAAATAGTGAGTAAACAGAACCTGGGTGCTGCTTTCATCAGAGACTGGTTCTCATTGCCATCACTTTTTAGGATCTTACTTAACAAACAGGTGGCTGGCCAAGTGTTGCTGCCAGCCTAGATCACAGATAAAAGGCCAAGAGCCTGGCTTCTGAGTCTCATGGAATGAAGGTTTAAGGAATTAAAATATGTCATACATTAGGATGACCAGGGATGGAAACCCAAGACCACCATGAGTGCCAGGAGCCTCTCTGGTTCTATAAACCTGTAAGCATGGACAAGTCCAACTACATTGACTTTGAAAAGGGTATATAAATACATGGTCCTCTCACCATTTAGCTTAGGAGTCTTTTCTAAGATGACTGAGCAAAAAAAAAAATGTGAGGTTTCTTCTGAAGTGATATGGACAAACCGGACTTGATTTGGTCCAAAAGAGGGAAAGAATGAATAGTCACAGGTACCAAGAAACTGAAATACTAGAATCCTATCCTATGAAGGCCAGCCAAATTACCCTGGATCAAGAATAATGGTTTGAATTTCTTCATTAACTATTCTGATAACCTTCTTCAGTAACCCCTCCCCTCCCAAAGGCCTGTAAACAGGAAAGCAGACTCCCAGTGTGGAAATCCTTTCCATCAATGAAGATCAGTAAGTCCTTCTCAGTTCAGTCTCAGAGAGTTGTCTGAGGCTGTGAGAGGTTGTGGGACTTGCCCCAAATCATACCACTTATCTATACCAAAAGCAGGTCTTGAACCCAGTTTTTTATTTTTAACTCTAAGGCCAGAGTTTGACCATTATGCCACACTTCTTATTACACTTCTCATAACCAGAGTCTGTCAGAGAGGATGATTCTAACCCATCCAACACAGAAAAGAACTGGCCACTAAGTCACAATGGGACAGAAGTCCCACCTCTCCTCCTCTGGAAATGGATATCTAGGGCTCCTGGGAGTGTGACAAGTCTCTCTCTGAGAAAACAGCAGCTTGGAGATAGTTAAGGAGGAGTTTGGGGAGGATAAAGCCATAATAATTGTGGTTTCATTGACTAGAACCATGCCTAAGGCTGCATGACTTCTTCAATTCTGGTCTCCGGATCCTCTTCATAGAAGAGGGGAAGAAAAGGAGAAGTGGCCTTGAGCAGAACAGCCATGTAGTGGCTGATGTACCCTTATTTCAACACTCCAAGTAGCTCACAGGCAGACCAAGACCTGGCAGGTGACACAGTAGCTTACAGAGTGTGTCACGTTGGTCTCAAGGGCTCTTAAGAGCAATAACGGTGAACACACATACACACACACACACACACACACACACACACACACACTCCACACATGAGTGGAGGTCCTTGTCAAAAACTAGGTCTCTTTCATGTGCAAATGATGCACTGACTGGAAGCCCAGACAACTGGGTATAAGTGTAAGTACCTGTATTTTAAGGTAACTCTTTTTTTTTTTTTTTTGGTATAGCACAGCTTTTCTACGCCAAGATCCATTTGTATAAGATGTCAGTGCAGGTCCATAGACTGGGTGAAAGTAGTATGGACTGGGAAACGACTTCACCCACAGTGATATTAGATGTTTCACTTTCTATGGTGAATTGCTTAAGAGAATCTCAGTTGAATGAGATGGAGCTGAGACATAATACTGTCTGAGCTCCCTGAATGTGCCCTCCACAGCTGGTATCCAATCAAAATCCTCTTCCTCTGCAAAGACATTACTGTGTTTTGTCAGTTTGTTTTTTTATTAATCTACTTGAAGTCAACCCTATTCCTTCAGGTGCTGTTCCCCTCCTCTCCAAGTCCCTTTCCCTAGTCACTCCTTTTCCCTGTAGGAATGTTCTTCATTGGGCACCCCTTATATCACTCAGTTTACTCTTTCTCCCTTTCAGCCCCTTCCTTTGCCACTTCATCCATTTCACTGTAGGCCCTCTTGTTCCTGAAAAACTACGGAACTTATTTTTTCCTTCATGATTAACTACTGACTTGATTAGGCACACTTCACATTCTCCTCTATCTTCTTCCTTCTCTTTTATGTTCCCTCTAATTCTGCAGTTAATTAAATTAAATTAAAATTAATTAAAACAACAACAGTACCGATTCACCTGTAAATGGGGCATTGTGTGGTTTAGTCCATGACAACTCAAGCCTGCTCCTCCACCATCACTCCTTCTGTTAAAGTTCCACCATAACTTTTGTCTGTGTATGTTCTTTTAGAAAGGAAACCTTTCATGGTCCCTCTGTTGTCATTTTGTTGTTGTTGTTACCTGCATATGCATCTTTCCTTCTCTAGTTTTTTTTTCTCATTTTTTTTGTAGGGGTGGAAGGCAATTTATTTTGTCATTCATGTCTTCCGTGGTTGCTGTATTTGTTTACCTTTCTTACGTTTCTGTTGTCAGGGGTATTTGCAAAGCAAATAATCTGTTCATGTCTCTTTTCTTGTGGGAATGCTTTTTAATGAATACCCATCTTTTTTTTTTCATTGATGATTATGCTCAGATTTGTGGGATACATTAAACTGGATCATATCTTGAACTCCTTTGCTCTTTGGAACATATTATTGAATTCCCTCCTGTGGTTTCTGGTGGGTGCCAAATAGTCTTGTGTTATTCAAATTTCCTTTCCTTTCCTTTTGAAAGACTTTCTCCTGGTTACTTGCAGAATTTATTGTTTGTCATGGGAACAGTTAAATTTGACCACTCTGAACTTGGCCTGGAGTTTGGAGCTTAGAGTACTCTTTTCTGGAGGTGATCTATGGATTCTTTCAACTGGCACTTTATTTTCTGTGTTTAGAAGAGCTGAATGTTTTCCTCTATTATTTCATTCATTACCGCAGCAGTTCTCAAAATGTGGTCTTCAGCATCTTGAGGGTCCCCATAACCCTTTCAAGGGTTCCTCAATAATTTTTTAAAAGAGTGAGGGGGATCTGAGACCAAAAAGTTTGAGAACCACTACATTATAGTATTTACTTTTTTGTTGTATTGTTCTGAAAGACCTACAATTCTTAAGTTGTTTCTATGCATCCTGTCTTTGAGATCAGTATGTCTTGCTTGCATAGAGACCATATTTTCCTTTAATAGTATTACTTTTTGCTTCTCTTCCAGACTGTGAAATCAATTTCCATGCATTCCCAATTAATTGTTCTTTCTTTCAAATTTTTGATGGGACTGTTTTGCTACATTCAAGTTTTTCCTTTCTGTCTATTTCCTCCATATAAGCCATAAATTCTGCTTTCATGATTCTTATTTCTCTCTTGAGTCTGTTGTGGCTCCCTTCTCCTTTGGGAATATACAGTATCCTCTGCCTCATTGAGCCTCATTTTCCTTCATGTTACAATTTTTATTTGGAAGTATTTGGGTTTATTTAGATGTGCTGGAGTTCATATTTCTTTCTGTGATGAATATTTTCTTAGTTGGTTTATCTGCTTGTGCTCAGAGTTCTTAATAGAATATTCTTCCTCCTGGGATCTTTGGGCATTTTAGTCTCCCCCCTTATGTTACAGTATCACTCACTTTCTGTCTCTTTCCCCTTTGATGGCAGATCCCTCAATGGCTGGACTGCAACGCTGTCTCAGCCTCCTTCTAGAGTGGACAATTTGCTTTTTTGCTGGCCTCAGTCTCTACCCTATATGACCTCTGGAGGACAAAACTGGCCCCAGTTGGATACTATCCCCTTTCCTTCAGACCTGGTGTCATTTCCCGGTTTTCTCTATTCCTCAGATATCTGTGTGATCTCTGCTACTATAGCACAATATGCTGCCTCCTCAAGCAGTGTCAACTTTTGCTTTGCTACATTTCCACCTGTACAAAAGTATGTGTGTGTATGTGCACAGAATTTAGGTTTGTTGGTTGTTATCATAGAATGGTGGCATGTGGGGAGGGACAGGGAGTCTCTGAAAGAGACCATAACAGAATAAAGAGAATACTGAGTGAATACCAGGGTACAAGCCTGTGGGTTCCACTGTGTAGACCTGCCAGAGCTAGGAGGCTTGAGGATGATGTGGGGCTATACTCAGGAAAGAGACCAGAGATAAATACACTGATCTAGGAGTCATCTGCATAGAGCTGATAATTAAACCTAGAGAAACTGATGAGGTCATTGAGAGAGTGTATAGAGGCAGAGAGTGTAGAGCCCAAGACAGAGCCATGGAGGATACCCATGGTTAGTATCTATAACGTGGATGAAAATGCAGCAAAAGAGACTGAGAAGGAGCAGTCAGACAGGTAGGAGGAGAACAATGGGAAATTGGTGGCACAAAAGCCCAGAGAAGAGAAGGTATCAAAGAGGAGATGATGTTTAACAGAATATAGGGCTGGGCTGGAACAACTCAAGCAAGCAACCTGAAAATCTTTTTTTTCCAATTTAGGTGAATAAATTAATACTCACTTGATCTCAGATCCTCTCTCCCAACCCTGTGTGCCCACCTACTCAAACTGTGAAGCTGTTCATCAGACCTACCCCCCACACTCATCCCAGAATAGAAATATATGTGGGGTAGCCTGAGAAATCTGTGCAGGCATTACTGCATGCTTTTCTAGCCATAGAATCAAGTTGGTGTGCAATTACTCCAATGTGACACCTTATATAAGCCTGAAATCATGTCTTCACTTTATACATTGTAAATCAATAAAATTGTATTTATGGCCATTGACAACACATGCGATTTTACCTGTTTGATGCCCTGTTACTTCAATATGCCAGTACTAGGGAGAGGAGCAGCCTTGCTCTCTCTTTGCCTAAGTGATTAGCTGCTCTCTCTCTCTCTCTTTTTTCCTCACCCCTTGCTCCATCCCTCTCCATCCCTTCTCCCTTAGATGTATTCAGGGCATATTTATAGATGGAGGATACACATAGAGTGCATATTTGTGTGTATCTTACAGAGAGTAGAATTGACAGAAGTTGACTTGATAGAAACTGAACACAGTGTAGCTAAAACTACCAAGTTTGTGCCTAAAGAAGAGATGAGAAAACACCCCTCATTGCTGTCTTCACAAAGGTGGAGCATGGAGTACATAGAGTCCATGGGTATAGTACATTGCATATACTATTAAACTTGGCTCTTCTGTTGGTTTGTTTTGCTGAAATGCTATGTATATTTTTGAGAGGTAGCTTCATATGGTGGATAAAGCACTTCATTTGGAGTCAAGATAGACATGAGTTCAAATTCCACTTTAAACACTAGCTGTGTGACTCTAGACAAGTGTCTCAACTTTTCTCAGCCTCAGTTTCCTCATCTGTAAATAAAGATAATGATAGTAACTTCTTCCCAGGGTTGTTGTGAGGATCAAGTGAGAAAACATATATGAACCCCAAAGTAGTATAGAAATGTTAGCTATTCTTACAATTTCCTCTCTTTTTTAGTTACAAGGAACTGGGTAGGGGAAAGGAGAGGGATATATTTGGAAATGAAGGGAATATGCAAAGAAAATCTATCAATAAAAAAGTTTTAACTTGAAAAAAGCTGGTCTGGTAGCTTATCAAGGAATAAATATGAGAGAAAGGTAAAAGGAAGTGGAATGAGTCAATACTAACCAAAGGAGACGAGAAGAAATGAGAAAGCTTTCCCAACTAAGGTTGGAACAAGAATAGACTCAGAGACAAAGAAGGACTAATTCATAAATGGGAAGGAAGAGGAATGGAATCATAGGTCAGCCTATGGTGGCAGAATAGCCCACTGTTCTTTAACCAGAAAAATAAAGAAAGAGCCAGCACCAGAATCAAGGAAATAATGAGAAGCTTGTCAACACAGCCATTTGATAAAAAGCAGAGGAAGGACTACACAGGGACCTGTTCAAGTCCAGGATTCCAGTGACTTGCTTGTATGGGGGTTGAAAGCCATTTAATCAGGCTCTAGTTTGAAGCCAGCATCTCATAGAGTTGAGCCCAGCCCAACTTCCACGCTTCACACTCCCAATTTCCAGATGCATCCAAGGCCTTCTCCAGCCATGTGCACTTGTACCAGAAATGTTCATTATTCGCCACTTGCCTCACCAGCTGATTCTCCACAGCACAGAGATGATATTTCATATATTCATCCACATAATGTGCTATCGTTTCAGTTGTACTTTTCTGGTAAAAATGTGAAATGACTAAAATAAGCACATATACATATGTGTATTTATTCAACAGACATTTATTAAGCACTTACTATGTGCTGGGCACTATCCTAGGTGCCAAGGATATAAACAGAAAACATGGAACTGTCTCATAAATAGGAGCAGAGATTGCTCAGAAGCTGTCTAGTATAACCCGTTTTTGTTACAGATGAAGAAATTAAATCTCAGGAAGAATAAGTGACTTGCCCAAAGTGACACATTATAATCAATAAAGGCAGGATTTGAGCCCAAGTCCTTTGATTTCAGAATCAGTGCTCTTTCATAGAGGGTGGGGAGGGGACAGTTTTCCCTAACTCTAAGATCAGTGCTCTATCCACTATATCATGTGTTGGCGATGTATGCATTAAGGAGGATTTGTCACTGCAATTCAATTCAATTTAATCAACATTAAGAGCCTACTATATGCCATCTGCATCACTGAGTACATCACTATCCTCAGTATTGCAGATAAAAAGACAACCATGAAATGGTTTCTGCTTTCAAGGAGCTTTCATTCTACTGGAGGAGGGGATGGAATATGTCCGCTGCATTTCAAAAAATTTGATCCACAAATACCAATGAGCAGTTGAAAAGAAATGGCAGATTTTAAGGAAATTGACTAAGAGTGGTGCTGTGCTTTCTACCAGAGAATCAGGATGGCAAAGTTGAAAAAAAAAAGTCCTTGATCTGGAACTAGATGATTAAAAGATCAAGCCATTCTCTGCTGCTTATTACTTTTGTGAACCCAAATAAGTCACTGGACCTCTTGAGGACTTAGTTTCTTCATTTGTAAAATGAGGATTTTGGACTAGAAGAATTGGGCAACTCACCTAACCTCTTTGGGCCTCAACTTCCTCAAATTAAAATGAGGGAATTGGACTAGATAATCTCAAAGCTTCCTTTTAGATTGATGGCTATGATCCTAAGGTCTCCAACTTCTGGGGTCCCTTTGATCTCCAAATTTCTGATGCTACACTCTATATTTTAAATCATGGAAATCCAACTAGTCATCCTCAAACTAGGAAAAAGCAGATGTGGTCCTAGTCTGCAAGAAGTGAAAGAATAACCCTCCATGCTTACTATGGCTGAAAAGAACTTTTGACCACAGTAAAATAGTAAGAAATAGTGAGGAAATCAGATAGAGAATAATGGAATTGAAGAAGCAATAAACTGCAAACCAGTAAAGAAGGGGATGCACCAAAGCCACTATATCTGGACTTGAGTCAATATTCTGATACGATTGTCCAACAAATCTTAGGTGAATTCCAACTGGCTTAAATCCAGGCTCTGAATCCACAGGATAAAATTCCTTTGTATTTATGTATCATTTTGGTCAAAAAAACTCCAAGTTGTTTATAGCTACTTTTGTCCTTGGGACTTGTGAATCATCCACAATTCTTTCTTATGCTTTTTCCAAGAGGGTAGAACAATTCCAACTAACAGACTGAGAAACTGAGGCAGAAAATGTGAGATTTGCACTAGCTATTTACCAAGTCTGCTGATGTCCATGATCAGCCCTATTCTAGTCACACTCTGAAGGGTGAGGAGAGATGACTTCCAGTCAATCCCAGGTCCCTAATCACTGTAGGAAGAACTGCACCTGCTCAGGGAACTTTGAGAGAGACTAGGGTGTTTCCTCCAAGAAGCAAGGCTTAATATCCTTTTTCTTCTTTTTCTTTGGGGGGAGTGGTGGTGTAGGAGAAGGGGAAAGCTTTTCCAACCACTAAGAGAGGCAAACAACCTATTCGAATGGTATTTCTTTGTTAAATAGAATCATCATTTGAAAGAATGTTAATTACTAGATTTGATTACAAACTGCCACATAGACTTTCCCTAAGGCTTTTTTTTAGTACACCTGTCATTAAAGAACTTTTCAGATTTGGGACTATGGAATTTGCCAAACATACACCGGCAGGTTTGCTGAAGACAGCAAATATTAAAACTAGTGGCAGAGTATAAGGGAAGGATATTAGCCACTTCACTCCCATTTAGCCCTGGAATGTTTGTCAGGAGAGAATATATCACCACATAGCCCTCATGTGTTTATTAGGTGAGAAAATATCCTGGGGTCTGTAAACTACCTTTAAAAAACTATTTTGTAAACTATATTTCAAAAGAATTAATTTCTTTGGTAATCCCACACATTTTATTTTTATACATTTAAAAACCTTTTTTTCTTCTTCTGAGAAGTTGCCCCATAGACTTTACCAGATTGCCCAAGGGGTCTATGACAACAGAAAGTTTAATAACCATTGTTTTATACTAAGAACAACAACAACAAATCTTTACCAGCCATTGGATGAATTGTAGTGACATTGACAGGAAGTCTGTTCTCATTGGGTGAGAATGAGGGTAATGCCCTGTAGGGCTAGCATAAAAGCAGGGAGATTTCAAGTGTTTGGGAATTGAGGGAAAGAAGAGAGATATCAAGAGCTCATTTAGAAAGAATCTATGGTGTAGGGCCAACTGGAGAAAGGAGAAAGAGAAAGTAGGACTAAGTTAAGGATCACAGGAGCAAGAGATCAGGGACAGTCATAACCTTTATAGTCTTCAGAGAGGAAGACTCAGGTAAACACTGTAAGTTGAACCCATCTACTCAAAGACTGAGGAAATTGCAAGAAAAGGTCTACTTTCCCCCCAACTTTCCCTCTAGATATCTGCCTATTAACATATACTGCAGCATATACTCCGCTGTTTCTTTACTCAAACTTTTCTGGTAACCCTAATTTTGCATCAACCACAAAGAGGCCAGGGAATAGAAAGTGATAAATATATATGTAAACTAAGGCAAATAGCAAACTTCTGCTTAAATATGAGGGATTTTGCTAAGGCCACAGAGGAACAAATCCTTGAGTTTCTCATATTGATTCTAGGGTTAAAACTAGGGTTTTTAAAATTGTAATAGCATGTTACCCCTTGTTGGGTGCATTTTAGTGGTGGGGTGTGGGGTGTGGGGTGGGGTGGGGAGTCTTTTTCTAAGGTAGAGGATAGACTGGAAGTACATTACAGTCCTTTCAGCTATGAAGTTCTGTGATTCTTTGATGGGTTTTGGCAAGAAGGGGTTAATCAGTCAAGCAATCAAAAAGCACTTATTAAGCATCTACTGTGTGCTGGGGACTGGGCTAGTAGCTGGGTTACAAAGACAAAAGGGAAACATTCCAAGTTGTTAAAGAGCTTCCATTCTATTGGAGAGGACCACATTTAGACATCTAAGTCCATACAAAATAAATACATGATGGACATGTAATCTGCTTTGGGTGGGGGAGATGCAGTGATATTGATAAAGTTATGAAATAAAATAGATTTTCATTTGTTGATTCCACGTTCAACATCCCCCAACTTGGAACTGTTTACTTCTTACAAATAGCATGCGTCCTTTATTTCTGAGTAAATCAAGTTTGGTAAATATTGCAAGGGTTATCACTCCTAAGTAGCTCACAATCAACAAAACCCTGCTGACCATAACTCAGTCTGCATTTGGTGATTCAAAAGGCACTCTGTACATTGCATGTCCCCAGATCACAATTATGACCATCACTGATCAACATTCTTGTCTTTTGTAGTTGAGATTATGTAGGAATTTTTTTTTATTGACTTCTTGAGTACAAGTACCCAAGGCATTAAGTGAAAAAGAGTGGCCAAAAGTGAGCACATATCCTCCAAGGAAAGACAAGGCACTCAATGATTTGGTCAATCAAATTGCTTTTATTTACTCCAATCGATACATGCACTCAGTTACTTTACTCAATTTACTTAAGAGAGAGAAGGAAAGCCCCTACTCTAATTCCCATACCACACAATGGAAATCACCTAAATTCCATAATATACACAATAGAGAATATCATCTCATTCATACTACCTCCAGCAATCTTACCACTTTCAGGATAGTGGAAGAACAATGGTGGAAAGGAATTCTGAGGGTTTAGGATATAGTAAGCTAGATCTTGGCAGATAGACCCTGCCACTCTGGGCAGTGATGGTGAGGGGCTGGACGCTACCTCATCTAGCCTCTGGTGAGAATTCAGGAGGTTCCTTTTGGGTTCCAGGAAGGCTTCAAGTCTCAGGTCATTACCAGTGTGGGTTTTCCTAGTTCTGCTTTGTTTGATGATAAATTTGATCCCCACTGCAGCACCAGGTCATTTTCCCCCAAATCAGAAGTAGCAACTTGTACTCAGTAACCTGCTTTCAAAGTAGGTGTCTGGAAGACGGCAGAGTAAAAGCAGTGACTTGCTTGAGTTCTTCCCCAAAGCCCTCCAAATACCTGTAAAAATGGCTCTAAACAAATTCTAGAGAAGCAGAACCTACAGAAAGACAGAATGAAACAGATTTCCAGCCCAAGACAACCTGGATGGTTGATTGGAAAGGTCTATTGCACCTGGCTGGGAGGAGCACAGTTCAGTGTGGGTGTACAGGTAAAGACCAGGCCTCAGCAAACCTGGAGCAGGCCTCAGGGGACTGAATCATGGGCAACTGTGGTGGTTTCCAGACGTCTCAACCCACAAATGTCAAAGACAACTTAGAAAATCCATAGGAAAGGCCTGTGACCATGGTGAGAGAGAAACTTGGGCCCAGCCTCAGTCCTGGTGAAGCCCTGGGGAGGTGGCTGCTTCAAGAGCTCTCAACCCACAGAGGAGGGAAAATCAAGTGGCTAATTGGGGGGGATTGCAGGGATCACTTTGCTGGTGCTGAAGCAGGAATTGCTTGCTTTGCCTGTGCTTGGATCTGGGTCACAGTTCTGGGTAGTGGATCTGGGGTAAAGAGGAGTGCTGGCCTGGTAGAGCTTATAGTGGCGGTGGAGAGGGAATCCTCCTCACAGTTCCAAGGTGTAAAAGAGTGCTTATGGTCACTCATAGACCAGAGCACAGGCCAGGAAAGGAGTAAAGACCTCATCCTTGATCATACCACCTTGGAAGAACTGAAAGTTTATGGGTCCCTAGAAATATCTCTGAAAACAGCTGCACAAAATCCCTGAAGCTTGGGACATTACATTCTGCACACAGGAAGCAGACCCCTACCTTAACAAACAGTTTAAAAGTTAAGCAATTAGCTGGGAACATGAGCAAACTGCAAAAACATCAGACCATAGAATCTTTCTTTGATGACAAAGAAGATCAAAACATACAACCAGAAGAAGACAACAAAGTCAAAGCTCCTACATCCAAAGACTTCAAGGAAAATATTAATCAGTCCCAGGCCATGGAAGAGCTCAAAAAGGATTTTGAGAAGCAAGTAAGAGAAGTAGAGGAAAAACTCGGAAGAAAAGTGAGAGTGATGCAAGAAAATCATGAAAAACAAGTCAACAGCTTGCTAAAGGAGACCCCCAAAAAATACTAAAGAAAATAACACCTTAAAAAATAACCTACCAAAAACAAAATAGCCTAACCCAAATGGCAAAAGAGGTCCAAAAAGCCAATGAGGAGAAGAATGCCTTGAAAAGCAGAATTGACCAGATGGAAAAGGAAGTCCAAAAGCTCACTGAAGAAAATACTTCCTTAAAAATTAGAATGGAGCAAATGGAAGCTAGTGACTTTATGAGAAATCAAGACATTGTAAAACAAAACCAAAAGAATGAAAAAATAGAAGACAATGTGAAATATCTCATTGGAAAAACAACTGACCTGGAAAATAGATCCAGGAGAGAGAATTTAAAAATTATTAGACTATCTGAAAGCCATGATCAAAAAAAGAGCCTAGACATCATCTTTCAAGAAATTATCAAGGAAAACTGCCCTGATATTTTAGAACCAGAGGGCAAAATAGAAATTGAAAGAAACCACTGATCTCCTCCTGAAAGAGATTCCCAAAGGAAAACTTCTAGGAATATCATAGCCAAATTTCAGAGTTCCCAGGTGAAGGAAAAAATATTGAAAGTAGCCAGAAAGAAACAATTCAAGTATTATGGAAACACAATCAGGATAACACAAGTTTTAGCAGCTTCTACATTAAAGGACCAGAGGGCTTGGAATATAATATTCTGGTAGTCAAAGGAGAGGATTACAGCCAAGAATCACCTACCCAGCAAAACTGAGTATAATCCTTCAGGGGGAAAAATGGACATTTAGTGAAATAGAGGACTTTCAAGCATTCTTGATGAAAAGACCAGAGCTGAACAGAAAATTTGACTTTCAAATACAAGACTCGAGAGAAGCATGAAAAGGTAGACAGGAAAGAGAAATCATAAGAGACTTATTAAGGTTGAACTGTTTACATTCCTACATGGAAAGATGATATTTGTAACTCATGTCCTTTGTCAGTATTAGGTTGATTGGAGGGGAAAATTACATATATATATATATATATATGTATATATATATATACACACATATATATATACACACACACACATACACATATAGATAGATAGATAGACGTAGATATAGATAGATATAGATATAAAGATAGCGATAGATAGATAGATAGATAGATAGATAGATAGATAGATAGATAGATGGCATAGGGTGAGTTGAAGATGAAGGAGTGATATCTGGATAATAAAATTAAGGGGTGAGAGAGAATTATACTGGGAGAAGGAGAAAGGGAGAGGTAGAATGGGGTAAATTATCTCACATAAAACAGACAAGAAAAGGCTTTTGCAGTGGAGGGGAAGTGAGAGGGAATGAGTGAATCTTATTCTTGTCGGATTTGGCTTAGGGAAGGAATACCATACACACTCAATTGGGTATAGAAATCTATCTTACCCTATACAAAATTAGGAGGAAGGGGATAAGAGAGCTGGGGGTTGATAGAGGAGAGGGCACATTGCGGGAGGAGGTAATCAGAAGCAAACACTTCTGAGGAGAGACAGGGTCAAAAGAGAGAATAGAATAAATGTGGGGCGAGATAGGATGAAGGGAAATATAGTTAGTTTTTCACAACATGACTACTATGGAAGGGTTTTGCATGACTACACATGTATAACCTGTATTGAGTTGCTTGCCTTCTCAATGAGGGTGGATGGGGAAGGAGGAAGGGAGACAATTTGGAACCCAAAGTTTTAAAAACATATGTTAAAAACTGTTTTCACATGCAATGGGGAAATAGGATATACAGACAATGGGGTATAGAAATCTATCCTGTGCTACAGGAAAATAGAAGGGGAACGGGTTAAGAGAATGGGGGGGGAAGATAGAAGGGAGGGCAGATTAGGGGAAGGGGTATTCAGAATGCATGTTGTCTTGGGGTGGGGGGAGGGATGAGATGGGGAGAAAATTTGGAACTCAAAATCTTGTGGAAGAGAATGTTGAAAACTAAAAATAAATAAATTAATATAAAAATATTAGACATAGAAATCCACTGACAGTAACATTTTAAGGTTAATACATCTGTGTATCCAAAAATTAAAAAAAAAGAAGGAAAAATTAATTAAAAAACAAACAAACAAACAAAAAACACAAAGTAGGTGTCTGTAACCTGCGGTTCATTCCTGTTTTAAGGGGAACTTAACCAATCAGCTTTTAGCTCCTATAAATGATGGTTGAGGTTGTTTATGCTATTTTAACAGTACACATTAATGTCATACTTCAAGGTGGTTATTCCATGTTTAGTAAATAGGTTATGATAAATAGATCTTGGATAGTACAAACAACTATTTGGTTAAGGCAACCAAGCATTCTCATGACAAGCATCTGGTTAATGCAACCTACACAAACATGTTGTTCACATGCTTATGTGCTTGGAATTCCATGCCTATTACAAAATCAAGATGGAGTCACTCATGTCAAGAGTCCTCTTCTGACATGGCTCCAGGCCAAAGCAAACAGTCAACAGTGACTAAGTGTACACCATGTCTCCTAAGGTATATGTAAAGTATTTACTTTCATCTCCAGAAGGAAAAAAATAATTCTTTGTTAAGCTTGAAGGAGACAGGAAATTGAAGAAGCATTGAAGTTAGGAAGAGATTTCTAGTTGCTTGCAGGCTATGGATCCCATAAGTATTTGCCAGATTGTTCCTTTGAGGGGAGGCTGTTGTTGTTGTTGAACTTTTTTTCTTTTACCTTAACTTGAACCCCCTAGGTTTAACTCCATTTTCTCTGAGAGGTCTGGGTGGTGCAGTGGATAGAGAACTGGACCTGGAATCAGGAAGACTTCATTTCAAATCTAGCTGCAGCCACTTGCCAGCTAGCTAATGTGATCCTGGACAATTCTGTTTGCCTCAGTTTCCTCATCTGTAAAATGGGGATAATCATAGCACCTACCTCACAGGGATATTTTAAGGCTCAAATAAGATAACATATGTAGAAGTTCTTTGCATACTTTAAAATGCTTCCTAAATGTTTGCTATTTTTATCCAAGTCAAATAAATCTGCTGTTTTCTGTAAATGATAGTAATAAAGGCTTCCAAACACTTAAGGAAAGACCAAGTTCTTCAATCTCCAACCGATATTTCCTTTAAACATATTCAACGTCCAAGTTCTAGGGACCAGCTTCCAAGAGGAAGGATGCTTATGGTCCACACAAAGGAAAAAAACTAGAGAAAAATGATGATTGGGTGCAAAGAACCATTTCTGGATAGTGTAATAATGATAGCTTCCATTTCTATGTTGCCTTAGCCTTTGGAAAGTACTTCCTCATGACAATCCCATGAGAAAGGAATCACTGACATTGCTATGGACTTTTCATGTTTGTAAAAGGCTTTGGAGACGTGGTTGCATTTGAGTCTCACAACAACTTCATTCCCATTTTACCGATAGGTAAATAGAGGCTCAGAGAAGTTGAGTGAATTTCTCTAAGTCTCATAGCATCTGTCAGAGACAGGACATATGGATAGTGTCCCCATTCTTAGGGCCATACTATGTATCTGGAGTATAGCATGATAGAAATGTTGCTCCATGGATTCCTCAAAGAAACTGGATTCAGAAATTGGAAATAAGGGGATCACAGATTTCATGCTAGATGGGACCTTTGCGGTCATTTAGTCCACCCTCTTCATTTTACAGATGGGGAAGTGGTGGAAGGATGAATTTCACATGTGAAAGCTTGGGTCTGACTCCAAATCCAGCACCCTTTTCACTGTAATGCATGGCCTCCTAATGAAAGGGTCTGATCAGGTAAAGAAAAGGGTGTTCTTTTCCATCCTCACACCTTGAGCTTCTGCTACCATGAGCCTGGAAGAGAGCATAGTTCTTCATTCCACTAGGCTATCTTGGAGATAAGGAAGTTCACAAAAATTGGTCAGTCAACAAGCCTCTATTAAGCCCCCATTCTATGCCAGGCATTGTGCTAAGCACTAGAGCAAGGGGTCCTTCAAGGACAGAAACCTGGGGCTGCTGCTGTGAACTGCTGAGGATGATTTAGAAATAACTCGTGCTCTTCCCTGCTCATCCTCATCTTCCTCCACCTTCTAGTAACCAGGGATTTTGTTCTTCTTGGGCATTAGTTATTGGCCTTATAGAATATTAGGTCTAGAGTTGGCCAACTCCCTCCTTCAAAAGACCAGAAAGATTTCTTTTGTTTTCATTTTGATCTTGATCATTTTGGATTATGCCACTGAACACTTGCAGAGAGTGGGGAAAAAAAACTGACTCTGGAAAGCACCATCAATCACAATGTACCCCCCCTCCCAGAACTTCTTCCCCTAAACTATCGAGGTTGCTGGAAAGAACCAATAGTAGGTGCGGCTTGTTGTTCTGTGGCTGTGCCATCATGGCAGGGCCCTTTCCAAACCAAAAGAAAAACATAGCATGCTACACATGATCCCAAGCCTCTTTATTAGGCTGATATATGGCAAGACACCCAGGAGAAAGCAGGCATTAGTGGAAAGTAGGATTTTCCCTGAAATGGCCATTATAAATATGTCTCTCTGAAAAAAAAATTAAGACAAAAGAGAAGGCCACCTTCATCTCTGAAATCAAAGAAAAGCCTTATTGGGGAAAACATACTGGAAAAACTGGGCATGAGCAGTTCATCTGGGTAAAAATATGGCCCCTCTAACATTGCCAAGGTCGGTAAGACCTGGGGTGATCTTTTGAGTAAGTGTTGGTCTCCTAAGCTAAGGCTGCCTGAGGGGAAGCTTTAATTTATGGGACCAATTTTCTCCAGATCTCCAAAAAGAAAGAATCAGATTAATTTTCAGCATGGCATGTTGTTCATTGCATAGAAACCTTCCTCTCCACCCCAGTCCACCACCCCACCTCACCCTAGAAAAGACATCAAACCTTTAGCATAATTTTCTATTCCATTTCTTTCCACTAAACCAGCAAAAATAAAATAAAATGAAATTCCCCACAGTCTCTGAAATGACAGCTGACTCTCTGAGGGTTCATATTAAAACATTAATGGTTTGATGGATCTTGAAATCTCAGTGACTCTGTTTTTATGACCTTTGGCCATAGACCTTCAGGGTTCAAGGACTAGGGGACTATCAAAGTTAAATGAGACACGTCTAATTATTTGGGATCCTTGTACAGTATACTGGAAAGCTTAAAACAACACGAGCCAGTTCATTTGTTCAAGAGACATCTCTGTCTCTCTCTGTCTCTCTCTCTGTCTCTCTCTCTCTCCCTCTCTCCTTCCCTCCCTCCTTCTCTCCGTCCCTCCCTCCCTCTCTCCCTTTGAGGAAGCATTAGGTTAACATGGAAAATTTCCAGTCAGCTTTTCATTTCTGCTAATGTGAATAAAAGCTGCCTCTTTCATAAAAGTTGACCAAGTAGACCATTTTTCCTGGATCACGGGCCATTCCACTACAACATAGCACTTTGCCATAGGGTAGAGGAAGCATATGTAGTCCATGGAACCAATGAAGGGATTGTTTTGTCATCCCAAAGCACAGTCTGCAGTGTAGTACCACATGCATCAGCAAAAGTGTCCAGGGAAAGAAGGTCTGCTCAGCAATATGCATGATGTGTGGAATGACTACAATGTGGTCCTCTCTCCCTGTCCCCACTACACTTAAAATTTTGAAAGTTGTATGTCCTTCACATTCCTGACCTGTGTAAGAGCAAAAGATGCTTCCCACACACACAACTACCCGATATGTAAGCACAGTGCCTAGAACATAGTATGTAGAAATACTTGCTTAAAATTGATTGGATTATTATCATTATTTGTTATTGTATTAGAAATGCTAGCTATAGCAATAAGACAAGAAAAAGAAATTGAAGTAGTAAGTGTAGACAATGAGGAAACAATATATCACTTTTTGCAGATGATATGATGGAATACTTAGAAAACCCTAGAGAGTCCAAATTAAAAAAAAAACTAGACAAAACAATTAGCAACTTTAGCTAAGTTGCATTTATGTTGCAAACCAACATAAATCATAAGCATTTCTATTCAGGGAATAAAAATAGGGAAAGATAGAAAGAGAAATTCCATTTAAAATAACCAAAGAAATTATACAACAATAGGGAGTCCACCTGCCAAGATATACACAAGAAACATGTGAACACAATTACAAAACACTTTTCACATAAAGACAGACTTAAATAATTGGAAAAATATTAATTGCCCATGGGTAGGCTGAACCAATATTATAAAAATGACAATACTACCTAAATTAATTTTTTGTTCAGTGCCATAACAATCTAACTACCAAAGAATTACCTTACAGAGCTAGAAAAATAATAGCAAAATTCATCTGGAGGAACAAAAGTTCAATAATATTAAGGGAATCAATGAAAAAATGTGAAGGAAAGGGGTCTATCAGTATCAGATTTCAACTATGCTACAAAGTGGTAAGCATCAAGCAATGTCATGCTGAATAACAAATAGAGTGGTTGATCACAAATGACAACAGACAGAAGCAAATGCTCACAATAACTGGGACAAGAATTCCCAATTAAAAAAAACTGTTGGGAAAACTGGAAAGTGGTCTAACAGAACAAGGAATAAACCAACATCTCATCCCATATAAGCTCAAAGTGGGCACATGATTTAGACATAAAGGTAAAATTAGGGAATAAGCAAATTAGGGAAGCATGGGAAAAATTACCTATCACCTTATAGATAGGAGAACAGTTCATGACCAAATAAGAGACAGAGAGGTTTACAGGAAGTAAAATAGATAGTTTTAATTACATTAAATTTAAAAGGGTTTTCACAGACAAAATCAAAACAGCTAGAATTAGAAGAAAAGCGGGAAAGCAGGGGGAAAAATTTTATAGCATTTCCCTGATAAAGGTCTCATTTTTTCAAAAATGTAAGGAACTGAGTCAAATTTATAAAGTAAGATCCATTCCCCAATTGATAAATAGTTAAATAATACAGGCAGTTTTTGGAAGAAGAAATTAAAACCATCAAGTCATGAAAAAATGCTTTAAATCACTAATAATTAGAAAAATGTAAATTAAAACAACTTTGTGATAGAACCCCGTATCTATCAGATTAACTAAGATGACCAAAAAGGAAAACAAGAAATGTTGGAGGGTGTTGTGGGAAAATAGGTACATTAATGCACTGTTGGCAAAGCTGTGAACTAGTGTAAGCATTCTAGAGAACAATTTGGAACTGTGGCCAACGGGCTATAAAATTGTGTATAACCTTTTGACCAAGGAATACCGCTACTATGTCTGTATCCCAAAGATATTAAAGAAAAAGAAAAATAATTATATATATAAAATATTTGTAGCAGCCCTTTTTTGTGGTGGCAAAGAATGAGCACGTGCTCATGAATTGGGAATGGCTGAGCAAGTTGTGCTATATGATTATGCTATAAGAAATGAACACAGTGGTTTCAGAAAAATCTGAGAAGACTTGCCTGAACTCATGCAGAGTGAAGAGAGTAGAACCAGGAGAACACTGTACACAATAACAGCAATATTGTAAACGTGATCAATTGTGAGAGACTTAGCAACTCTGATCAATACAAAGATCTATGGCAATTTCAAAGGACTCAAGAGGAAAAAATGCTATCCACTTTTAGAGAGGGAGCTTAGGTACTCTGAGTGCCTGTTGAAGCACATTTTTTCTCTTTATTTTTCTTGCTTCCCACCTCTCCATGCCTCTACCCTGCTACCTGCAACATAGCTAATGTGGAAATATGTTTTGCATGATTTCATATATATAATGGGTGTCATATTTCTTATCTTTTCAATGGATGGGAAAGAGAGGGGAGAGATGGAGAAAATTTGGAACTGCAAATAAGAATTTACAAAAGAAAAGAAAGAAAGGACAAAAAAAAAACCCAACAACAGCAGAAGACAGGCATCAGTCATAAAATACATCTAAGATTTTTTAAAAAATTGGTTGGATCCAGGGATCTCTTTCTGGATTGTTACAGGATGCTATTGAGATTGCTAATTCATGGTAACCCCGCCCCCACCAAACCCATCTGACAGTTCATGTCATTATGGCATGGCATTGGCCTGGTCAGGGTATTTAATATAGAAATTACATCCATCTGATGTAATTCGATTGAAGAAACTTTCTGCTCCAACTGGCAATGGCCTGGCTACCAAGAAACATTTGGAAGCAAAGGGTCCCTGGGCTATTCCTGGGTACTACATGGTACAATGCTCATCAGATTAGAATGGGCAGAGATCTTTAAAATGATCTAGCCTGAACTTCTCCTTTTTACAGACTTTGAAGCTGAAACACAGAGAGAGGAGGTGACTTGTCTGAGGTCACCCAGCAAGCCAGAGCCGGAGTCAGAGCCAGAGCCATGATTTGAATCCAGGCTCCCAGACTCCAAATCCATCACTCTTTCCACTGTTCCAATGCGCCTACTTCTTCCTAGGGGCATGTTTCCAGCATCAGTAAATGAGGTTGGAATCGCTCATATTGGCATATCTTTGTAAAATGTGAATTTCAATGAAAAGACGCAAAGGCCCAGCTCTAGTTCTGTGCTTAGCTCTCTCCCATGGATCTACCCATAGTGCTTGCACCCTGCTTCCTTTTAGTCTTTTGCTATATGAACATCTTGGCTGGATGGATTTAAATTTAAATTAGATGCCATTGTACATTAGTGGGATCTTTCACAGTGGGGGTGGGGGAAAGGTGCTGAATGGTGACAGGGACTTGGTAATAGCTATATGCCTCCTAAAATCCTTTTTTCAGCAAAGGGGCACTGACTGTGTAACTATGGGCAATTCTCTTAAACTATCTGAGCCTTAGTTTTTTCATCTGTAAAATGGAGTTAATAACACAATATATGTAGTACCAACTTCAAATCATTACTGTCATGAATGTGTAGGATATGGAGGTCACACAGCTGAGGTAGATCAGAGATAAGACATGAACCTAGGTCTCCCTGACTCTGAGCCCAGGTCTTTATCCACTATGCCATCTTAAGAACAACAACAGAGGCAGCTAAGGGATTCAGTGGATAAAGCTCTGGCCCTGGAGTCAGGAGGACCTGTGTTCAAATCTGGCCTCAGACACTTGATACTTACTAGCTGTGTGACCCTGGGCAAGTCACTTAATCCCAATTGCCAAAAACAAACAACAACAACAACAACAACAACAAATAATCCTGACTTGTGATTTCTTCAGTGTGAAACTCCCTCAAGCCAACTGGAACTTACAGCCATGAGGAGTTAGCAGAGGGCACTGAGATATTACGTGATTTGTCCAGGGTCACATGGCCAGTGTACATCAGAGGCAGCACTTGAACCCAGGGCTTCTTAACTCCAAGGCCACCTCACTGTCTCCATAGTATTATTATAGTAATTATTAGGGCAGCTAGGTGGTGCAGTGGCTAGGGCACCAACCATGGAGTCAAGAAGATGAGTTCTGATCCAGCTCTGACATTTACTAGCTGTGTGACCCTGGATAGCACCCACCTCCCAAGGTTGTTGGGAGGATCAAATGAGAAAATGTTTATCCAACACTTTGCAAACCTCCAAGTGTTTTATAAATGCAAGTTAGTATTAGTAGTAGTAAGACTGAACCTTTCAAATCCCTTCCTTCATAGTAAGATAAGACAGATGAACCTTTCCATGGAAGTGGGAAATGCAGTGTCTGGTCTGTGTTGCCCCTACCCCTGCCCCACTCACACACTGTCTGCCCTCCTAGAGATTAAAGCAGAAGAACCCTTCATGTGATCACCATAGCAGATCAGACTGCTACTGCCCCAGGTCACCTGGGAAGGAAGGACCCTCCTCCTCCACTGAGCCTGCTGGCAGCTCTGTCTCTAAATGACTGTGCTTACCAGTGACAAGAGTGACCCAGGGAAGATATAACCTTTCCCAGTAGCCCCAGAAGCTGCATTCTAGGGCTGGTGCCATTTCTATGACTTGTCCCTGAAAACAGGCAGGTTGCTGCTCACAACAACCCAGGGCCCAACGTCTCCCAGGTTGGATGCAGAAATCTCAGCTTCATCCGTGGTGTCAAGATTCTTTACCTCTCATTTTGTCTGATGTTAGGTATGATATAGGAAATTATGGGGAAGAATCTAACTTGGGGATCTGGCCATGGGGTTTCAAAGCTTTCAGTTCTTGACCAACCAATGAGAAAAGGCAGTGGGGCAAAGTGGTAGGGGCAGGAAGAGGAAGAGGGAGCGATTTTGCAAACCTTGGAGTTGTATGCATCAGTCAATTACATCATCATAGCGTTTTCATCTTTTTTCAGCAGTTTACTTATCATGAAATAATATCTATTCTACTATTCTGTCCTAGTCTATTCTTTCATTTAGTTTGTCAGCCCTGTTATTTCATCCATATAAGAAGCTTCCAGTAAGGAAATTCCCTCTCCCAATGTAGACCAGTACCTGCTCCAAATCCTACAACCTTAGGGGATTGCAGGACGGTGGGGGATGAGGGACAGGGTGGAGGGAGTCCCAAAAGCTTCAGATACTTGCCAGAATCTAAGGACCACAGTACTGGGGAGTCGGGAGGGACCTCAGAGTCATCTAGGCCAACCTATACAGGAGAAGAGTCCCAAAGTAGTATGAGTCAGAAGAAAGATTCGAAATCAGGTCTTTCTGATTCCATGGTCAAACTGCCTCATTACTGTAATGACTATTATATTTTTCTTCTGTTATTATAATCATTATCACCAACTCTAAAAAGAGTCATGTCTTCACAATTAACCTATCACCTTGTCTTTGATTTAGGAGCCCTGTCCAGCTAGCAGAGACACGCAAAGCCCCAGGTTATGGGGGTACATCTGCTTATCTGCCCACAGGGCAGCATTTACAGGAAGCCTTGCAAAAATATTGCGTGCTCTGTCCAGCACTTCTCATATCACTGGGTCATTAAAGAGAAAAAGCAGCTCATTTCCATCACATCCTTCATCCTACCTGGTCCAGCTGAGCCCAGCTCGAGCCTCATACCCAGCAGAGCCTGCTTTAAGTAGAAAAATCTCCCTGATGGCCTGAAGCTCAGGTTCCTTTGTAGCCCATCGATCCCCCAGCAACCGTCCACAGCATCAAAGCCCACAGCGCCCCTGGTCTGACCCCCACTTTATGGGCATTATTATATGGACAGGCAAGAGCTACTCACAGTCCAAGCCACTGTCTCTGCCTCTGTAATAAAGTATTCCAGGATTGCTCCTTACAAGATGCAGTTGGCATCTTCTCCCCTCTCCCTTTCCCTTCTCCTCATCACACATATGCACACACACACACACACACACACATGCACACAATCCCTGACCTCATCCCCCCACCAATCTGAAAACCCTTCTCTTGGCTGATGCCTTTCTCCCCAAGTAGAGGACAGCTCCAATGAGTAACTTCACATTTTGACTAATACCCCCATAACTCTCAGTAAACAACATCCGTCACCTCGATCCATAACTAATAATAATGCTCTTTATTAAGCTCTCCTGTGGAATAGTATGTCTGATAAAAAGCTTCTCCCCACACCATTTTAATTATAATAAATCACCTTTGTTATGATGTATGCATGCTGAGGCAGAACAGACCTCGTGCCTAGCTACCTGGGATACTTTCATAATGAGTGCAGAGCCAACACATCCCCCCTCCCCACAGAAAGTTATTTACATGCAATGCTAGGAAGATTCAACACTATCTCTGCCCCCCCCACAATCTTAGCAACATGAATTCTGACAACTTTTATCTTACCTTACTACTAAGAGCATCATAGGCAAGGAAGGATGGGAAGAAACAGCACCTGAAAAATGCTGTTTACACAAATAACAGGCTCCAGAACACATCCACTAGCATGGAAAAATCAGTCCTTGCAGTGCAATCCTTCCTCTATAAATGTGTAAAAGTATTTTACCACCCCATGCCACAAATCAGGGATGAGACCATCATGTGTGCAGCTTTCCAGGGACTGCGTGTCAAAGTCAGCTTCCCCAGCGATCCCCCAGGGAACCGTGCCGGGCACATTCTCCTGAAAGGTGTGAAAATCTGATTTTCTAAAATGGATCAGTAATTCTCTATGAAGGGGGAAAGGATCAATAAATCTTTGCTAAGTAGATTGTAAAGGAAAAAATTATTCTTTCAGTGACAGTGCATTAGGACCCTCCAAACAATCTCAATAAGCTGAAGGCATCACAGCGCGTCTCCACCTGCTTCTTTGGACTTCTGATATATTTCTGTAATCTGGGATCATTCTGCAATGCACATACATTTATATTTGCTAAGCAAGGCTCCATGTTGATGGTGATTTATGGGGAGATGCCATTATAAGGCTTGGCAGTGACTAGAAAAAGAAAATTATTAGCTGTTTGTAACCTGATAGATGTGATACAAGGAAATGTCATTATCCCCGCAAACACAGATTCGCCGCTTACTATATCACTCCATGTGTGTGCCCATATGATATGCCTTCTGCAGGCACCAACCAAGTACAGACAGTGGCCTGGTTTACAGGGGAGCTTATGATCCTATATGCCTCCCATCTGCATGCATAACTATGCCTGAGAAGAGGAGGGGGAAAGGGGAAGACCCTTTTTCAAATCACTGCACTTCAATGGTCCTTTCCGGCCACTGGCTTCTTCTCCCTTCTTGGCAAAGAGCCAAGGCAGCTCAGAATCTTATGTCCCTAGCATGGGAGCTCTATGACCCCCAACCTCTTTCCACTAGTAAATTCTCCCTTTTCTACGCACCTGGAAAGTGGTGGCTCTTGACCATTCTATGGTCTAGGAATCCTTGCTTCAAAATTCCTTTAGCACTACTTGAAATCTTAAATAATATGCATTAGGAAGAAAGCATGAACTATGCATCACGACAAGCTTAGGGGTTGGAAGAAAATGCCCCAGAGAATAGCCTTCCATTACAGCCTTCCAAGAAGCATGTGGTGTTCCCTCACATGGTGTTAAAGAAGTGATTTTATGTAGATGAAGTGGCTAGGATGTTGGTTGTGGAATCAGGAAGACCCAAGTTCAAATCTGACCTCAGATACTTATTAGCTCAGATACTTATGAGCCAGTAAACTCAACCGGATCAGCCTTAGTTTCCTCATCCGTAAAATGGAGAGAAATATTAATAGCACCTATCACACAAGGTTGTTGAGAGGATCAAATGAGATAACATATGTAAGGTACTCTGCAAATCTTAAATTGCTATAAAAGTACGGAGCATCACCACCACCGTTATTTGACAACGTGGATAATCTAGCAAATATTCAGGAAAATGCTTAATATTATGTGTCCACTATTATCTGGACAAAAAAGTAAGTTGAGTCTGAGCAGGGCAGCTTTGCACAGAAATGTCTTTGTGTTTCAATCAATCAGTCAATCAGCATTTATTAAACTTCTACTATGTGCCAGGCCCTGCACAAAGTGCTGGAGATACAAAGAAGGAGTAAAAAGCATCCCATTATCTGCTCATGAAGCCATTATATACCTAAAGGAGTACATGCAAAATACATGCAGAAGGAAGGAAACATTTATTAAATGCCTCCCATGGGCTAGGCACTTCACAAATACTGTGTCACTTGAGCCTCACAAAAGTTCTGGGAAATAGCTGCTATTATTATATCACTTTAGAGTTGAGGAAACTGAGGCAGACAAAAATGAAGTGACCTTCCCAGAATTACAGAGCTAGTAAGTATCTGGATATGAGAAGCTGAGGCTGGATTTGAACTCAGGTCTTCCTGACTCTAGGCTTAGCACTCTATCTACTGTGATACCACCTAGCTGTCAACGTAGAGTCACATTAATGAGAGAAGGCAGTAGCAGCCGGGAAGGGTAGGAAAGACCTACTGAAAAAGGCAGCAATTGAACCCATTCTGAAGTTGGCAGCTGAGCCCAGGATTTATTGGAGTGGGGAGAGATTTGAGGCAGACAGACCAATTAGAAATCTACTGCAATAGAACTACCAAGAGGCAATGAAGGCTTACACTAAACAGTGGTGATGTGAGTGAAGAGAAGGAAATACATGAAGGATGTTGCAGAGAAAGAAAGCAAATACATGAGAGATGTTGCAGAGATGTGCCAAAATTTGGCAACTGATTGGACAGGTGGGCTGAGAGGAAGTGAGGAGTTGAGGATGCCACCTAGGTTTTAAGACTAGGTGACTGAGAGGATGCTAGAGCCCTCAACAGTCATGGGGAAGTTTGAAAGAATGGAAGGTTTTGGGGAAAAGATAATGGGTTCAATTTTGGCCACGTTGAGTCTGAGATGTCTACAGAACATCCAATCTGAAGTGTATAGATGTAAGAATCATCTGTCTGGAGATAACAACTGATCCCAGGAGAGCTGAAGAGATCACTGAATGAGAGAGTAGAGAGAAAAAAGAAAAGATGGCCCAGGACAGAACCTGGAGGGCCACCCATGCTTGGTGCACATGATGTATAGAGAAAGATCCAGCAAGGGATCAAAAGCATTCATTAAGCACCCACTGTGTGTCAGGGCCTGTGCTAGGTGCTGGGGATGAAAAGACAAACAAAAAACAATTCCTGCCCTCAAAGACCTAATATTTTACTAGGGGAGACAATATATACATCTACAAGCATATGCAAGATAGATACAAGATGAATGTAGTAATTTGATGGAGAAAAACCCCCAGCAGCTGCAAAGAGATCTGGCAAGGATTCCTGGAGGAGGTGATATTTGAGCTGAGCCTTTAAGGAAACAAAACAGTAGGAATGTGATATGGGATGAGGAGAACATGGGGAAGTGACCCTTTCACTGGAAGCTAACATCTCTGAGGTCTAGTTCCGGGGTGGGGAAACTGTGGCCTTCTAGGTCCTTGGGTGCAGCCTTTTGACTGAGTCCAAGTTTGACAGAACAAATCCTTTTATGAGGGGATTTGTCCTGTGAAGTTTGGATTTAGTCAAAGGGCTGTACTTGAGGACCTGGAGGGCCACATGTGACCTTGAGGCCACAGGTTCCCCACCTCTGGTATAGTTGCTCCAGAAAAAGGAGTGTACAAATAATATGGGTCACATTCTAGTGCGATAGGCCTGGCACTGCATAGAATAATTACAGAATAAATTGGTCACACATTCAGTCAACATTTATTAAGGGCCTACTATGTGCCTGAGGGCAGCTAGGTGCAGAGGCACCATAGTGCAAAGAACATTGGGCCTAGAGTCAGAAAGACCCGAGTTCAAATTAGGCCTCAGATGCTTACTAGCTGTGTGTCTCTGGCCAAGTCTTTCAACCCTGTTTGCCTCAGGTTCCTCATCTGTAAAGTGTGCTGGAGAGGAAATGGCAAAGCACTCAGTACCTTTGCCAAGAAAACCCCAAAAGGGGTCATGAAGAGTTGGGCATGACTGAAAATGACTAAAGAACAACACCACATGTCAGAGAGTGCACCAAGCACTGGGCAAACACACAGTAGCTGCCACTGAGGTGGGCTGAAGGAAACGCCACTCTGTGTGGGATTTTCATCGATTCCTCTTCTTCCCTTCATTCCAGAGAGCTTGTTACTTCCATAATTGTTGTTTTCAATTTGAAAATAGATGCAATGGCACATACATGGAAAGAAGCTTGTTTTCCAAGTTAAATCACTACTTATATTTTCCTTTGGTCTGGAGAAAACTTTTTCCACTCTAGAGAAGAAGGCCTAGGTCAATACCCAAAGGATCGGTGATTTCCTCTGTGTAGATACTCCCCAGACCAACACAGAGCAGAATTCCTCAATATCCCAGCCGATGGCCTCTGAGAGATGCTGTGGCCAAAAAGTACATTATGCTGTAGATAATCAGATGATGAGGAAAGATAAGCCCCAGGAAAACAACAGTCATTCCTGTTTCAGGAGCACTTAAAAGGTGTTGTCCTAACAAGAATCTGATGCCGAGGTAGTAGTAATAGCAGAAGTAACAGAAGTAGTGGTGGTGGTGGCATAATTAGCAAAGGAAATCGTGGTGGAGCTGTAGTGTTGGCTGTGGTAGCTGAGACAGTCAAAGTGGGTTTGCTGATGGTGGTGGTGGTGTCGGTGGTAATTTCAGATGGTAGAATGCAGATGCAATGTGATCTGGATGTCTTTTTAAATAAAAATAATTCACTTGAAATAATTCACTTCTGCATCACAGAGATGTTTGCCTTCCAAAAGGAAATGGGCCAGCCACATCAGGAGTGAGAGAGAATCAAAGGAAAGACCCCATGCTCTACTGGTATCCTCATGTCAGAAATTCTAGAGGAAGGCTTCCAATACTTCGGTGTAAGACTATGAAAATAGGAATTGTCCAGGATGGTATAACAGTTAAAAAAAATTAAGGTAGACTGAGGCACAAAGTTCCAAGCATGATCAATTTATTGGTAAAGTATGAATTTACCAATAAATAGGAGTTCATCTTCCCCAGCAAAGACCCAGTTATGGGGTTAATAGAACTTTTTTGGAGTCTGGGAGAGTACAGAAAATAGGAAGACCAGCATCATAGATGGAAGAAAATATGATTGAACGGAAATTGGGAAGGAGGGATAGCAATGACCCCCTCCTTACCTCCTGTGAGTAAGAAAAGTTATTGTCAAACCAGACATACTTGAAGGATAGCTTGGTGGTGTAAAGAAACTAGTCCAGACTCCCTGGTGTCCACCTGTGTCCTTCAAGGGTAACAAATTTCCTTGACACAAAAATAGAACAGTGATTAACAGGAGAATTGGATGTCTAAATTTAACTCATCACAGGACAGCTGAATTTCTGAAAAGAATAATGACTTAGCCAGTTACAGGACAAAATCGATAGGATCAATTAAAAGACACAGAGTCAATCTGATTGTTTCAATGGGATGGCATAGCTCGATGCTATTCTGTGTTGGAGGTTATGGATCTTGTAAAGTATGGGAGTATTTAGCACTTTCATGTTTGTGAAATGTTTTCTTCCCAATGACCCTTCAGGATAGTGAGTGTAAGTATCATCACCTTTTTACCTATGGGGAAACTGAGGCCCAGGGAGGTTACATGACTCATTCGAAATCACATGACTAGCAAGTGTTAGAATTGTGATTCCAACCCAGATCTCTCCTGGCTCCAGAGCCACAGTGCTTTCCACTACTCCACTACTTTTACTCCTGAGATCATGGTTAGAAACACTCATCATAGCTACCTTACCAGGTTGTTATGAGGCTTCAATGACATAACGTGTAGAATAAAATGTTTTACAAGTCCTAAAGTGTTTTATGAAAGTCAGTTGTCAGTAGTACCTCACCACCATCACCAAGATTACCATGGTAACCACTATTGCAATCACCACTATTGCTTCCATGGATGGATTACTAAATATCCATGCTATCTGATCTAGGGCAACGCTTATCATCATGATCTCCCCCAGACACTCCCAGGAGGAGCTATCCAATGTGTTGGAAGCCTTCCTCTAGAATTCCTGATATCATGAGGATCCCAGTGGAGCATATGGTCTTTGATTTGTCTCTCACTTTCATTACGTACCTGGCCCATTTTCTTTTCCAGTCAAACATCTCTCTGATGACCTCATATAATTATAAGGTGTTAAAAAGACATCTGGAGCACATCATATTTTCATTCTGCAGTATTAAATGTCTTATGAATGGCCACAATATTTTCTTGACCCCCACACTTGCCCTTTGTCAGACCTCTAATAGAATGGCTCTTTAAATCAAATCTTTAGCCTTCCTCAAACTTTGGCTTAAGGCATAATTTCTTGGGCAAAATCTTGTGGTAACACAATTATGGCTGGCATTCAAATATTGGTAAGATTTGGGATCTACCTGTGGCACACCAGATGTTCTGACACAACATTTTCAAAGATTAATTTCACCAAAATCCCAAGGGGAATTTTTTGGGGGTAAACATGTTTAGCTCATTTGTTGTTTTCAAAATTCCGATTTGGCATTATTCAAGTTGGCCTGGATTTTAATATTTCAGTATTTCAATATGCCAAGAGTCTGTCATTTAGTTAGCAAGGGCCCTACTTACCACAACACAGATCATGAACCCTCTTTGCCAGGGGAAGTGACCTTCAAGAATTGTTATGGCTGTGACATTCCTGTAAGCTTTCTTCCTAGGATCTCTTTGAAGTGGTGATCAGTGGATTCTTTCTATTTCTACTTTACTTTCTTGTTCTAGAATGTCAGGGCCATTTTCCTTAATAATTTCTTATAATATTGTATCCAGATTCTTTTTTTTACATAACTTTCAGATAGTCCAACAATTCTTATATTGTCTCTCCTTGATCTATTCTCCAGATGAGTTGTTTTTCTAATGAGATGTTTCAGATTCTCTTCTATTTTTTCTAGTTTTACTGTATCTTGGTGACTTATAACATCATTTGATTCTGCTTATCCAATTCTAGTTTTCAAGGAGTTATTTTCTCCCTTAAGATTTTGCTTCTCTTTTCCTAATCGGTTAACTTTATTTTCATTTTTCTTGGGTTACTTTTATTTTTTTTCCTAATTTTTCCTCATTCTCTCTTATTTGATTTTTGAATTCCTTTTTAAGTTTTCCAAGATTTCTTTTTGGACTTGTGACCATCTGAAATATTATTCTTTATGGCCTCCAAGGCTAGGAGTGGCTATTTTTTACCTCACTATCTTCCTCTGAATATGAGCTCAGATCTTCTTTAAAACCAAAGTAGCTATTGATGGTAGGGTTCTTTTCCCTCTGCTTACTCATTTTTATTATTAATTTGTCTTATTTTGTTTTTGCCAGCTTAATATTATTACTGTGAAATTTTAACCACAAGTTGTTGGTAATGTTGCCTGGGGCCTCAGGGCTTCTTTACTGTTGTTTTCTGAACTTAGTCTGGGGGCTCAACCTCAGGGACTCCTCTCTTCCTCTCTTGAGCCTTAGCCATGCTGTCCTGAAAATGTTCTTGCTCTCTGCGGTACCACACTCACCAGGCTTGTGCTTGCTAATACTGTGCCATAAGAAATGATGAGCTCAATGATTTTTAGAAAAACATGGAAAAGCTTGCACAAAATAAAGAAGAATAAAATGAGCAGAACCAAGAGAACATTGTACATGGTAACAGCAATATTGTTTTAAGAATGATTTTGAGGGAATAAGTTATTTTGTCTATTATAAATACCTAAATTAACTATAAAGGACATATGGAATAAAGACACTATCTGCATCCAGAGAAAAAACTGGTAAATAGAAGTAGGTATAGAATAATTTTACACACACAAACACACCTATTTGTGTCTAGTGGTAGTTATCTCTAGAGTGGGGGGTTAGGGAAGAAAAAAAGGATATGTACATGATAATTTTGTTGTTTATTTGAAAGGAATAGCAAGTTGTGCATGGTAGATTTGCAGTTTCATGTACAAATGGAAATGTTGGTTTTATTCCATAAACTAAAAATTATACACACACACACACACACACACACACACATATTTCAATTTAAAAAAATAGCTATGGCTGAAAGATTCATTGTCTCATCACTAACCTGGTAATGAGTCTCTTTGTACTTAGGTAGGCTGCTCTTTGGACAAAAATTCAGTTTAATGACAAGGACTTATTGAGTACCTACTATATCCCAGAAACTATGGTGGGTGCTAGAGATACAAAGATCAAAACAAAACAGACCTTGCCTTCAATGAGCTTACATTCTACTCAAGATATGTAACACATACACAAGTCATTAAATACAACACACAAAGTAATACAAAGTAAACCCAAGAGGGAAGAATGTTAATAACTTGGAGGAGACCAAAAAAATGCCTTAAATAGATGATGGTACATGAGCTCTTCTTTGAAGTCAATAAGGGCTAAAGGAGATGAGAATGCATGGAGACAAGAGATGAAATAGTGTATATGAGAAACAGCTAGCAGGCTGGATTGATCAGAATGGAGAGCGAATGAAGAAGAGAAATATGAAATAAGACTAGAAAGTTAGGTGAAAAACAGATTTGGAGAGCTTTCAATGCCAGATCCATGACTAGGCCAATATTCCAACATTTTAGATTGATAGGGCCTGACAGAGCTTCTTTCCCATTGTCCTAACTTTTGGGAGGCCACATTCATCTCCATGCCATAAAGAGGTCTTGGATCACAGGAATATAGATTTAGATCTGGAAGAGCCTTGGAGGTCATAAAATCCAACCCTTTTATTTTCCAAATAAGGAAACTGAGTCACAGAGAGATTCAGTGACTTGTCCAGGGTCACACAACTAGTAACTTTCCAAGCAAGTTTTTTAACTCAGATGTTTCTGACTCCAAGTCCAACACTCTATCCACAATCTAGACAAGAGAAAGTCATCAGCTGAGAGGTTTGACCTACATGGGGTTGGAAAGCTTTAGACTCAACTCCTCAAAGGTTCAGACTATCTCAGCCATCACTAGGCAAACCCAGAGACCAGTATGACCACTTTCTAATCTTTAAGACCACAGAGACACATCTGTTGATGGTGGCAGGGAGAGACCTCTCATTGCTCATTCGTTCTCATTACCCATTTGGTAGATGCCACCTTCTTCTTTCCCTAAGCATATGTGGATTAACTCTGGTTCAACTCTCTTCTGTCAACCTGGGTCACATCGTATAATTTTTCTTCCTATTTGGTCTCCCAGGTTCTTTAAATGTTAGGAATAGAATAAAAGTACTTTGTGAACTGACCAATGAAGACTTAGTCCTGGGAGCATACACATTTGGTAAATATGCTTCTAAATATGCCTGATAGCGTGGAGTGGAGGGGTTCTGCCCTCTACTTCAGAGTATGTGCAGATATTCTATGGCTGTTTCCAGTCTAGTTACCACTTGAAGAAGAAATGACCTCTTGACTGGCAGGAACTGAGAATATATACAAAAGTCCTCAACCACTTGACCTTGTTCTTTTGTCGTTTTGCTCCTGGAGAGAGAGAACACCAGTGGTGTACTCTCTCTACCCCAGGTTGTCATGAATCCTTGAGCCTGAGGCCCTGCTTTTATTTCTGTCTCTACTGTATCTATTCTTTTATGCCTTAGATGAGAGAATGTTAGAGATGAAATCGACTGGGAAGTGATCTTATGAACTTCAAAAGTTTGAAAGAGTGAGCTACTAGATGTCTGGTGGCTGGTATCCATGCCATAGTTTGTGGGAAGCCAAACCTGGGGAGGTACAGAGCTCTGAGGACCCATTTGACCCAGCAGCCAAAAGGGAGAAATTCAGCTGTTGTCTATGCCATATTTAGTGATCAACTTGGTGGGATCGCGCACGTCACCTGCTTTATAAAGTCTGAGCCCACTCTTCCAGGGGACAGGGATAGCATAGGGGAGAGAGTGCCCCCAGGTGTGGGGGCAGGGTTTGTACTTCTGTTCTTGCTATAATTTTCACAATAAATATTCCTCTTCATAAAAGCTAACTGATGCGAATTGCTGAAAGGTACTGGGTACTAATCACTGGTTATTTATATTGGAGAGAACACTTCAGAATGAGTATGCCTGGGACAAGAGTGCGAGTATAGATTAAATAGGACACATTTCTCAATAGGAGAACCATATAACAAATATCTTCAAGGCAATTCAAAATATCTGGAAAGAGGCACCTGATAGTTGCAATAAAATCATCAGCAAGTTACTACAAGGGAAAACTAAATCAGAAATGTGATGTTTGTAACATGTTTTAGCATTTCTATATCTAGCAATTTTCAAAAAAAGAATATAAGTATTAGACAAATATGAGTGTCTTGAAGCCTTGGGGAAAAAACGTGTACCTTTTAAATAGTCATCGATTATAAGAGGTGATAGCAAGAGAAAGTTTTTCTTTTTATCCATTTCCTTTTCCCTCCCATTATTACCTCTAGTGCTACAATCATTTTCTTACCCCTTACTAGCAAAAGGGGGATTTGCTCTAAGTTCAATGAACTAGACTTAGAATCTGGTGCCTTGGAAATGATGTTGACAGTCTTTGAAACCAAAGGGTTTCACCCCGGAGCTAGAGAGCTTTGTTAAAGCCCGAGCCTCATCACTGAAAGCTTTGGTGAACTTTCAAGAGCCATCTGGTGACAACTTAACCTTCACTGAACTGCTATGACATTGAGCCACAAGAATCCTAAATCCAACCTACCGATCAGCTGCTTATTGTGTGGGAGATACAGACATATACCATAACAACTGACATTTATGTGGTACGTGAAGGGTTGTAATGTGCTTTTATAAAGGCAGCTATGTGGCACAGTGGATAATGGATAAAGCATCGTGCTTGAAGCTGGGAATCTGGGAAGCTGAGAACCTGAGTTCAAATTCTGACTCAGACACTTATTACCTAGGTGACTTTAAGCAAGTCACTCAGCCTCAGTTCCCTCATGTGTATAAGGGGGATAATAATAACACCTGTTTCACAGGGTTGTCATGATCAAATGAGACAATATAAGTAAAGTAGCTTGTAACCCTTCAAGTACAATATAAATGATCCTTAGAATAACCCCATTAGATAAGTCCTATTGGTAGAGGTGCCATCATCTCCATTTTACAGTTAAGAACATCACAGTTAAATCATTTGTCATGTGGCTTAGCATTAAGTATCAGTGACAAGATTTGAACCCTGGACTTTACTGACTCCAAAAATGTTTGCTACCCAGAAGTATATTTTAGTGAGGGAAGAAAGGAATGAGACTCATGAGAGAACAGAACACTATAAAAGACAACATAATTAAATATTCATTTTCCTAGTTAATTGCTGGAAGATCCGAGGAGAGAAGGGTCACATACCAGAGTTTCCAACTAGCATGAGAACAAATGCCATTAGAGCATTGACAAAAACAAAAGCAACTAGTAAGGAGCAACAGACGTCTAGTTGAAGTGTAAGCATGCCCAAATGGGTGGTTGTTCAGTATAGATACAGCCCTTGAAGAAAGATATACCCCTAGGAGATAGAAATGGAAGGGACCTTAGAGATCATTTGGCACAACCCACTGATTTTATAGATGAGGAAACTGAGACCCAAAGAAGTCCAAGTTACTTGCTCAAGGCTACACAATAAGGCAGAAAGAGAGATAGACCTTGAACCAAAGTCTAAGGACTACATCATTTTACCTGAACAAAAACCAAATTGGTCAAGGAGGAAGTAGGACCTCAAATGGGTCTTGAAGGATGTGTAGGACTTGTGCAGCTAGGGGTAGATGAGAGGGCTTCTAGGTGCTAGATGCAGTGGGGTCTAGAACCTAGCACTGGAAAAAAATGGACATGGGGATGAGGTGTGTTCGATCTTTCTGCTGGCAAACACTTCTCAACAAGTGCCAGATTTTTAAACCACAATTTGAATTAGAATGGAACCCTTATGATCATGAAAAAATAAATCACAGTACTACACTACCAGTTGAGTAAAACTGGAAATTTGGGAATTCTCTCTACATAGAGCTGGGCTATATGCCCAGACTGTTCCTCTCAGGGTCTCCTGAGCTTCTTAAAAATCCTCTAGGTTATGGATGACAGAGCACTCATCAGACTAAGACTTCATTCTTTCCCTGATCCAAGATCTGCATTCTTTGATGCAAGAACCATTATGACTGCTTTCTAGGGATGGAGAGGCTGGAAATAGAGGCTGCTGTTGGCCTGCATATTCTCACCATGACATTCAGCTCTTTGTCATAGGACCTTGTCTTTTCAGTTGTTTCTGTGGCATCATCTGGAGCAGGCAAGTAATGGGGGTGAGGATAAAATGGCTAGCTGGCACATCTGGACTTCATAATTAGCAAAGTGTCTCCAGAGTGGTCTGCCCATTTTAAAGCATGGCGTCAAAAGAAGAGGCAAGCATCTAGAGGAAGGAAATTTGGTAGGTTTGAGGCCCTGAATTTGTCACTTACTACCTATGTGACCTTAGACCCTTCACTTCACTGGACCTCTGTTTCCATCCCCTGTGTGATGAGTGGTTGGATTAGAAAAGCCTCCAGTTTCACCCTCAGCTCTAAAATTCTTCAGTTCTATGACTCTAATTCTACTATTGCCTGAAAGTTGACTGGGAAAATTATGGATGTTGTTTCTACACACACACACACACATGCACATGCACACACATACACACATGCATATGCATACACACAAATACACACAGACATACCCACATGCATGTATATGCACACGTACTTGCATACACATATACAAACCCTCACATACAGACATACCTACACATGCATATACGCTTTCTCTGTTGCAAAGGGCAGGGAGCATTTTTGGAAGATTTTCAAAAGAATCATGTCAACAATTAGAAGTGTTCAAAAGTTGCATGGGATCCTTCAAGAAATAATGGGTTCCTTCTCACTGGACATCTTCAAGCAAAGGCTTATTGGATATTTATTGGATTTGTGGCAAGGAGGAGTCTAGCTCCATTAGAAACATTGTGTTAAGGAGAACAAAACATGGGAAATATCTTTATCAAATATGATATCTTCTGAAATAACTCTTCATAATCCAGCCTACACTTCCCCAGACAATTATATAGGCATCCATTTTGAACTCTGACTGTGGTAGCTTTTATCACTCATCCTCTAAACAGTGACCCAGTCTCACTTCCTATACCTTAAAGGGAAGGGATGAAAGAATACTTAATTCACTTAGCAACTTCACCCCCCACAAAAGGTCAAACATTACAAAAGATGGAAATACTCAATGCTGGAGGGGCTGTGGGAAGAAAGGTACACTAATGAGCTGTTGGTGGACCTATGAATTTGTTCAAGAATCTATCAAACAATTTGGAATGAAATGGAAAAGAGTCACTGAACTGTTCATATCCTTTGACTGTAAGAACTGGTAGATGTGTTTGGTTAGTTTCATTGAATTGCTTTTCTTGCTTTTTGAAATTATTTGTTACAAGTAATTTCTACCTGATTGTGGAAGGAGGGAGGAGGAGTATATTGATAAATGAACCTGGTATAACATCAAAAGAACAAAAAATAATTTCTAAAAAGCAATGGTATCAATAAAACATTTTTTAAAATAAGAAAAAAAAATCATCTCTTTTTCCAAATGATTTTTCATGGTATGGTGATGACCCTGATTCTTGAAGGCCACTCCTGTGGAACACACAATGTGTCAGCTCCTACCTCTCACATTAGACAGGCTTTGACTATGGGCCCAAAGATGGATTGTGTGTCTGCTAAGTTCAAGATCCAGTCAAAGAGGATCCTTACCAGGTTGGTTGAAGGATGATGAATGACTCAGCCATAATACCCTCTAAAGACCTCACTGATAGAGACCTTGCTGTCTGTATTGATAGAGGGAACATATACACGTACAAAATTAAGGATACCTGAATTCTCCAAGTATTATCTAAATGTTAGTTATCCAGTGTTCTAGGTTTTGCAATAACCATTGCCCTTGCCTGGAATGCACTCCCTTTTCAACTCTTCCCTGTTGAACCCTTTACTTATTTCAAGACCCAGTTCAAAGCTTTTCTGATTTCTCCAATTGCTAGTGTCTTCCCTTTTTCAACTGCCTTGTATTTATTTTATAATTATTCTGTATGAAGGACAATGTGGCAGAGTGGATAGTGAGCCAGGAAGACCTGGGTCCAAATACTGTCTGGGGCTGTGTGGCTTTAGGTAATTCTTTGAGCTTATAAGTGGCAGAGAAAATGCTGACCTCCACTGGTGGATGAAGTTCCCTCTTCTGGAAGCTTCCTGGATCAATGATATTACAAGCCTGGGTGCCTATTTCTCACCATATTATTTCTGTACTTTCATATATCCATGATATCTCTCCTGCTAGAGCATCAGCTCCTTGAAGTCAGGAACCATTCCATTTTTATCCTTGGAACTCCAGTACCCATGACAATGCCTTGTTTGTAGTAGGCAATTCAATGTTCATGGAATTGAGTTAGGGCATTGCCTCATTATACAATATTAGTTTTAAAAGTTCATTCAGCTACTCAGACCCCTTTAAATCTCACTTTGGACCCTAATCATCCCCACCCGCTCTTGTAGATTTTATGGTGCCTTTCTCCGAACTACTCACTTTCCCACTTGCTAAGGAACTCTGATAGTCTGATACTTCTACTCTTCTACCTGACTTCACTAGGCAGGGACAAACATTCACTTATAAAAGATTCACAAAGCTGCCATCATTGGACTCTGCTTTTCTGGAAATTTCATTGCTAAACACGGGCTTCAATGTCTCTGTATAAAGACCTTCCCTAGAGACACAGTTGATGACCCAGTAATGAGTGTTTTCTTTTGACTAGAAAGGAGATTTCTGCTGCATCCATATTTGATTTTCTGGAAAAGCTATAGAGAGTGTGAGCTTTACACATGAGCCAGAATAAGCTTATTATAAGTCTATCACTCTTCCTTGTGTGGCTCATACAGATGTTGCCTATTGCTCTGGGTGTCGGTGCTGGGAGACCCCAGAAAAGCAGTAACTTGACAACCCGTGGACATAAATGAAGTATGTAAATTCCTTACAAATGGGGCTCTTGGTAGCACGTTTAAAGTCTGGATAGCACTTCTGCAGCATACCCTAGGAGTTCATTTTTAAAATGAATGAAATGATGCTGGAAAGATGACATTTGAGAATTATTTCTCCCTATTTGTTGACTCACAGTTACTCTGCCCTTTGAATGTTTTCAGATGAACACTGTTGTTGAGAGTGAGGAGGTGGTAGGATCTTTCCCAAATGTCCACTGTTTTAAAGTACAGAATGCCCAACTGCAACATGAACAACTAGGCGACCATTAGTCTCTTGAGATAAGTAAGTTAAATTGGACCTTTATATTCTAATGGCATCTACTGTTCAAAGGATGGTAAATGGGAATAGAAATCAGAAGACAAGTTCTGTTGTTACATCCATCACCTAGCCCTTCAGCAACACCAAGCAATGGAGGTCTCTAATACTCTAATAATGGTATATGTTAAATAAGGACTACATTTCCCATGAGACTTTAGGCCTTAAGGAGCTGTCATAACATCCCAGATTTAGAGCTGGCAGGGACCTCTGGGCCATCTAGTTCAATCTCCTTAGTTGATAGATGAAGAAATCAAGACCCAGGGGGTGAAGCAACTTACCTAGAGTCATCCAGGTATTAAGTGACTAATACAAGTTCTCCAGATTCCATTTCCTCAAGACAGGAGGTCTTAGGCCCAGGACAATAGTCACCAAGTACAGACTCTACTTGGGGCAGAGAGACTTCTGAGAGGAAGAAAGGGGAGAAGCTGCATGGAGACATGGTTATTATGGTGGTGCCTGGTTCAGAAAGGGGGGCAGCAGCAGTAGAGCCTGCTTGCCAGCTGCTAAGAGCTTAAACAGAATCCCTATTGTTATGACTGAGATGCTTCAAGTGGGGAGATTTAGGCAATGCTCAAATGAATCTCGCCCCTACCCTTGAGTTGGATCACACAGGAGCTATCCGCCATGCCCTTCCCTCCCAGTCTGAGCCTCCCTGTAGATGGTTTGCTGCACTATTCGCTCAGGGTTGGAATCTTAATCCAAATAGTGAGCAAGTGTGCATGTGTGCGGCTGTTTCCCCATTCCTTTGTTGTTTTAGCTCTGATTAAATGATACTGTCAAAATGCATACTCCTCATCTGAACTGCTGGCTTAGTACAAACTGAGTTTAGATTATGATGAGCTGGGGTACGGGCCTAAGCCCAATGAAGTCCACTTGTCATCTTACATAGCACACATTGAATCCAACAGTCCAGGTAATAATCTGGATAGAATGGCACATGTGCCGCAGTATTCTCAAAACAGAGTATGTTAAACCGAGATGCCACTCCCATATGCCTCACTTGGACATTGAGTGGCTAGAAAACATTATTTCTTTAGTGTAAAGAACTCTCTACTTCAAAATCCCTGGTACCCATGGGCAATTATCTAGCCTTAGTGAGTTAGCTAGAGTATTGCGAGATTAAGTGACTTGCCCAGGGTCACACAGTCAGTCACTGTCAGATGTGGTACTTGAACCTAGGAATTCTTAACTCGAAGCCCAACTCTCTCTATCCAGTAAGCCATACTGCCTTTCCATGTGAACACTGGTGATCACCAAGCACATCTAAAATTCTGGGTGAAAATAAGTGAGAGTATTTAATTCCATTCTCAAAAACAAATTAAAAAAACACAGGCCAAGTTCCCCAGTGTCTCTTCAAGATGACCATGGCCGAGACGTCTAATGAAAAATATGAAATGATAAAAATAAGGGAAGATGAGCTATTTAAAAATCCACAGAAGGCAATTTATAGTCTTTATATGCATACACACATATCAGTCTTATGTGTATATACACATATACCTACACATGTATGTTATGTGTGTATATGTTTATATGTGCATATATACATATATATGTATGGTACATATGCATACTCTAAACTTGGCACTGGTACAGGTATAGTTTACTGGTTTAGAATAGCATCTACTGGTCCACCTTGCGTACTGCCAGCAGCAATATACATGTTCTTGGCCATGGCACAACAGTCTCGCTGTCTGTTTATGCTCAGGAAAAGGAAAAGCACAAAAAAATCACCTGTAGAGGCAAAGTGCACCCGAGGTGGAAGCAAGCTGGGAACATGCTGACGTTGGATGTTGCCTGACATTTAGGGGAGCAGCACTTCTGGGGGGAGGGAAATCCCTCTCTTCCCACTGTGGATATTAAAACAATTCCCACCCCCTTCCATTCTCACAGGAAACAATGGTTTTGTTCAAATTTCTTATCAGTAGACCTCCTAAAACAAGAACCAAAAATGAATGAACAATCCAGAGGAGATTCATATCTGGCCCCATTGTTCAGCAGGACATTAGGCTCAGGAGGTTCATTAGGACAGTAGGAAGCAAAAAGGGAAACATTCCCCAAGAGGGTTAGTTCATTTCTAGCAGAAAGCCTCAACAATGTATTTAAATGGCAGCATCTCAGAGAGAAATAAGCTATTTGATAGAACCATGTCTTTGTGGGAATGATGAAGCACTGAGATGTAGATGAATTTCATTTGTCATGGTACAGACCCTTGGGCCAGAGCACCTTTGATGCTTGCTAGCTTTGAGACCCTAGGAAAGCTGTTTCACCTCTATGGGCCTCAGTTTCCTCATCTGTAAAAGAAGTAGGTTGGAATAGATAGCCTCTGGGGTCTCTTCCAGCTCCATATTTATGATCTTGGGATGTGTTCATGAAAGTCAGAACCTCAACGACCTCCTGACAGCCCCCCTCCCAATCCAACCTGAAACTCCAGCTAGATGTTCGTTTAATTACAACAGGAACTTACCTTCTAGTTTGGAAATTGATTGTCATCCAGCCTCCTGTAATTAAATGAAGACCTGGGTCCCTGCCAGAGTCTGAGTAAATATTCATTTGGGTGAAGAATAGCTATTTTTTTCCCTCAATGCTTCATTTGCCTCTTGAGTCCAGCAGTGAGCTGGACTGATTACTTCAGAGTGTAAACAAGTATTCACAGAGATGGGACGAGTCCTTTGGAAAAGGCAGCCCTTCTGACTTGGTTCTAAAGAGCCAAAGTCTGCCTCAGGAGCTTCCATGCCAGAAACGAAAACTCAGAAGCAAGGAGGGGAGTTCACCATTTTCTCCTCACCCCCAGCTAACCTCCCATGACCTCCTCCTTTCCTTTTGCTTCAGAAAGTGGGAGGGGAAAGTCTCCAATAGTCCAATCTACCGGGCAGCTCTCCAGCCAAGCCTGCACACACATCTCTCTCTGTCCCCCTCCCCATATTAACAACGTGACCCAACCAGACAAAAGGCTCAGTTTTCCTCCTGCTTTTGTATGTGGTGTCAGGAAGCAAGGGTCAGTTACATTAGGGAGAGAAGGCATCTGGGGCTTAGTGGACACACGCCACAATGTTCCAGTTGAAACCCAACTCGGAGAAATTTTTTAAATGTTTTCAACACATCAGCATGAAGCATCGACCTAGTTGAAATCACTTAGATCTAAAGCAAATGCACTGATTGTTTTCACAGCAGGCTTTTCTTCTTGGTGCTTGGAGCAGGCGCATCAGCCCCAGCTGCTTGGAAAGGTTTTCAGCCCCCTGCCTTGGTCTGCCAGGGCCTGTGACACAGGCAATCAATACCAGGTGGAAGTCGGGAGGGATTATGAAGATGAGGTGAGGGGCCCAAGAACATGGCAGGATGTGCTCCTTCCCTCACCTTGACTCTCCCTGTCTCACACAAAAGCAGCAAACCTTCAAGGCGCAGCCTCAAATCCAGCCCTCCAGCTGACAGAAAGTATGAGCTGAGAGCTCGGGCTGAGCATCGCTAAGATGCTATAGCAGGCAGGCAGATGCAGCAAGGTGTTCTGTGCAGGGTCAGTTTGGAATTACTCACCCTAGAGTGCCATGAATGTAACAATGGGCGTTTCTGCGCTCAGTGCAGGCACATCCTCCTACACGAGACCCTTCCTGATGCCCCCACTTCAGAGCACTTGCTCCCTTTTGAAATCCTTTTGTATGATTTTGTACGTATCTTGGATTTATTTACTTGTGGACAGTCTCACCGATCAAGAGAAGGTTCCTCAGGACTATGAGGATGAAAGGAGTTAGAGCCGACAGGGATCTTTGAGGTCATTTAAGCCCCGGGTGCCAAACCCAGAGATGGGGGCCACTCACCCACACATAGGGATCCTTAGGGGCTGCATATTGACCTAATTGTCAAATGTCTCATTGTCTTTTTATTTATTTTCCTAGCCCTTTCCCAATTACATTTTAATTTGGTTCCAGGTACATTAGTGTTGAGGGCCTCCTGACTGACACCTGTGATCTGATATAACTTCTGCATTTTAAACATTAAGAAACTGAGGCCCGCAGAGGTGACAAGATTTGCCAAAGGTCACACGGCTATTCTGTGGTGGTACAGGGATGTGCTGATTTAACCAAAACTTCTGTCTCCAAAGTTCCAGACGATTTCTGAATTGCCCCATCTAATGGCCTTGTCTGAATCTTCATCCTTCTTGACCTTCCCACAGCCTTTGATATTGTTGTCACCCTCTTCTTTTGGAAACTCTGCTCTAAGTCCATGACATCTCTCTCCTGGCTCTCCTCTTAATTTTCTGACCTCTCCTTCTCTGTTTACTTTGCTGGATCATCCTCCAGGTCATACCCATAGGAAACCCTCAAAAGCTCTGTCTTGGGTCCCTTTCTCTTCTCCCTCTACAATGTCTCACTTGGCAATGTCTTCAGCTCCAATGGGTTCAATTATCATCTCTATGCAGATGACTCATGGTTCTAATTTAGCCCCAACCTCTCTTTTGACCTCCAGTCTCACCTCACCCACTGCCAAATGAACACCTTGAACCATATGTCTGTCCTGAAGACATCTTGAGCTCAACATGGCAAAAACTCAATCCATTATATTTCTCTCCCAAACCTTCCCCTTTTCCCAGCTTGGTGCCACCACCCACCCAGTAACCCAGATCTGAATCCCAGGTGTCCTTCTTGACTCCTCACCCACATGTATCCAATCTGTTGACAAGTCTTGCTATTTCCATCTTCCCAGCATCTCTCTTTTCTGTCTCCTCTGTACCCAAACAGCCACCACTGCGGTGGAAGCCGTTCTCGCCCCACATCTGGACCATATCAATAGCCTTTCATTGGTTTCTTTGCCCCCAGTCTCCCAACACACTAATCCATTCTTAAGGCACTCCAGTTCATCCATTTAAAGGGCAGGTCTGACCATGTCACTCCCCGCCCCCCAATTCAGTAAACTCAACTGGCTCCATATTACCTTCAAAATCAAATATAACTCCCGCTGCCATTTAAAATCCTCCATAAACTGGTGTCTTCCTACCTTTTCAGTCTTTTTATAATTCACTCCCCTCCATGTATTCTATGATCTAATGACCGTAGTTTTCTTACTGTCCCTCAAAAATGGTACTCTGTCTCTCAAATCCATGCACCAGACCGCCTAAGGAGGGCAGAAACAGGCCCAAATGGAAACAAGTCAAACCCTCCTTGGTGAACGATAGTGGGAAGGCCCATGAATAACCATTATATTTGCAGCCTGGGTGAGATGGGAAAAAAATAAACGACTCCTCCATAAGACCTTTCCCAGTGCCCCAGCTGATAGAGCCTCCCCAGCCCTTCATAACTTTTCTTGCATTCATCTTGGTTTTGTTTGTCTGCCTACGTGTTGTCTCCTTGAATGGAATGTAAGCTCCTTAAGGGCAGAGGCTGTTTCATGTCTGTGTTTATAATCCCAACAGCAAAAAGAGTGCCTGACATCCAGCAAGAATAACAAATGCTGATTGATTGATGGATAGTCGATGCATAATAAATGTTTCTCAAATCGAATTCCATAAAACTGCACTAAGACTTTTGGTACACCCTATATTATCAGCTTTGAGACTCACAACAACACAGTGAAAGAAGTACTATGGGGAGTATTAACATCCATTTGTGACAAATATAGAAACATTCTCAGAATAGTCAAATAATTCACCTCTCATCACCCAGCCAGCAAATGTTAGTGGTTGGATTTAAACCCAGATCTTCCCAAGAACACATCCAGGCCTTCAGGTGCTACGTCATGCTTCTGCTGCAAAGATATGTTGTCATCATTCTAGTTAATTGCGTGCTTCTGATGCACAGGGAGGGCAAAAGCAGCTTTGCATTCCTTTCTGTCAATACTCCCTGGCCTGATACAGCAGTTGAGAGACTACTAGGCCATTTGTTCAGACAATGCTTTGCCTTGGTACTTAACAGGGCTCTCATGGCCAGGGAGACAGACCTGCAGAAAACCTAACCGAAGATGCCGCTGCCGCCTATTCCTCTACCCAAGCCCTCTTATTTCTTGAGCAGCGTTAACTGAGCTATACTTGCTGAGGGGGCAATGAGGTGGCACCAGAGTGCACAGAGCACCAGGCTTGGAGTCGGGAAGACTCCTCTTCATGAGTTCAAATCTGGCCTCAGCCACAATTAGCTGTATGGTCCTGGGAAAGTCACTTCACCCTACTTGCCTCAGTTTCCTCATCTGTAAAATGAAATGGAGGAAATGGCAAGCCTCTCCAGTATCTTTGTCAAGAAAAACAAAACAAAACAAAACAAACAAAAAAACCCTGAACAGGGTCACAAAGAGTTGGATACCACTGAAAAACAACTTAACAAAGCACAACAGGCATAACATGCAGTAGGCACTTAATAAATGCTTATTTCCTTCCTTTCCTTCCTTCAAATCCACTGCCCCATGCTACCTCCCTGCCCTCAAGAAGCTTCCATTCTACAGAGGGAAAAAACATGCACATATATAAGTACATGTACATACATAACCATTAAATGGTAACTGTGGGGAAGAAGGCCCTAGAAATTGAAGCCATCCATAAAGACCAGCCAAGTGAACTTAGATAAGTCACTAACTTACCGCTCTGGGACTCAGTCTTCTCATCTGAAAAATGGAGAGAGTAGATGAGGAGATCTGTAAAGTCCCTTCAAGCTAGAAATCCTTTAGTTGCCCCTACACACACACACCACACACACACACACACACACACACACTTCCACTGACACACACACACACACCACACACACACTTCCACTGACACACACACACATACACACACACACACACACACACTCACACACACACACCAGGCCACTAGGGTCAATATTAATTCCAAGTGAATAGCGACATCTGCTCAATTAACCACAAACCTTTCTGGCAGCAATTTGTTCCTCTGAGGAAGCCGACTAAATTAACTGCATTACTTTATTAATAAAGTTGCCCAAAAACCTCTCTACCTCAAGGAATACAGAATGTAGATACTTAAGCACTGTCTAAGTAGCCTCCAGGGAAGCCCTCATTTGAGCTTCGGGGCCTGGAGCAGACATCTCTTGCACTGGCTGGGAGGGGATTGTCAAGGGCACCAGAGCTGCCTGGTTTCTGCAGCCATGCCCCTGGGCCAGGCATTCAGGGAGGACAAATGTGCCTTTGGCATGATCTTACTTTCCCTCTTGTGCCCCTTCTCTGTCTAGGTGCTTCCTCTTTTGTTCCCCAATTGCTTTAGAGCCTCACACAGGCAGGCAGCTCAGAGCCTTCACTGCTAGAGGGGATTGAGTGAAGGGGAAGAGGATTGAGCTCTGAATGGTGGCATCAGGTTTGCTCACTCAAGCCTTAACAAAGGTAGAGCAAAAGGGGCTTTGTTCCAGGGTGCTGAATTTAGGGGGTGATGACTATACTTATAATCATTTAGCAAGACAGAAGCAAGAGAGCTTAACAAGTAGTTATTATGAATAAAGAGATAAAACAGGGAGCACAATTGTTGAATTGGGGTGAGCTCCACCTCCCAGCTCACCTACTCCTTCTTAACTTCCCAGCAGGGTCCTCAAGTCAAAGTCCAGTCTCCATTGTGCCCTACCCAATAGAGAAATCTATCTGTTGTTCTCTCCCCCCTTCCACTGAGGTCACATTTCCTGCTCCTCACCCCAGGTCCAGAAGCCCCTCTTTATGTACTCTGCTGTCTGCTAATGGGCTGCATGACTTGGGACCAGTCATGATCTCTCTGGGTCTCACTCATCATGTCTTTAACATGAGATTATTTGACTAGATGATCTTGAAAGTAAATTTCAGTTCTAACAATGTAGCTGGAGTCATGAGAAGCCATTTGGGCAACTCTTTCCATCCTCCAAATGCCCTGGGTTCCTTCCCATGCCTCCTTCCTTGCTCCATGTCCTCAGTTCATCCCCGCTTCATCAAGGCTAGCTCTGTTCCAGGTAGGGAAACTAACATGAGCTCAGGCTGAAGGAACACAAGCAGAGCTACCCAGAATGAGAAGGGAAGTATCTCTCTATCCTCTGCCTTGGTCAGACCACATCTGAGGATTGGGTTCAGCTCTGGGAGCCTCAGTTTAGCTAGAAAGAGTCCAGAGGATGGTGAAGGGCCCCAAGATCATTCGTTAGTAAGGTCAATTGAGGAAACTGGAGACATCTTACCTGATGAGGAGAAGACTCAGGGAAGACAAGATGGCTCTCTTCAAATATCTGAAGCACTGTTACCTAGAAGAGGGATTACACTTGTTCTGCTTGGCCCCAGAGCCAAGGTATGAAAGTTGCAACCATACATATTTATCCTCAATACAATAATGATATTATTAATAATAATAACAGCTAGCATTTATATAGCACTTTAAGGTTTTCAAAATACTCTATGAAAATTATCTCATTGTTACCTCACAACAACCTTGTGAAGGAGGTGATGTCAAAATCCTTATTTTACACGTGAAGAAACTCAGGCAGAGGCTACACACACAGTCACACAGCCGGTAAATATTTGAGGTGGGATTCGAAATCAGGTCTTCTTGATTCCAGGTCAAATGCTCTACCTACTACACCAACTAGCTACCTCATCTTCCCAACATTTTTTGTTGTTGTTGAGTCATTTCAGTCATGCCCCATTCTTTGTGGGCTTTCTCAGCAAAGATACTGGAGTGGTTTGCCATTTCCTTCTTCTTCACACAGCTTTTAAGTGTCTGAAGCTGGATTTGAACTCAGGTCCTCTAGACTCTAGGGCCAACACTCTATCCACTGTACCACCTAGCAGCCCTCCTAACAATTAGAGCTCTGTAAGAGTGGGATGGACTGCCTTCAAAGGGACTAAGTTCCCAGTGCTGGAGGTCTTTGAGCGAAGGCTGAATGATGTCTTGCTTAATATGTTGTAGAGGGGATTCCTGTTTACGTATAGGGCAGACTCGGTAATCTCTAAAGTCCCACGCAGCTCTAGGGTGCTGTAACTCTGGGGATTTGATGAAGCTTGCTGTCTACTTGACAATTTACGTTTCAAAAGTAGACTGACCTGTCCTGGCACATGTCTGTAATCTCACCCACTGGGGAAGCTGAGGCTGAGCTGTCTCTGGAGTCGCAGAGTTCTGAGCCGCAATGGACTGTGCTGATTGGTTGGCCATACTGAGTTTAGTATCAATCTATTGACCCACAGGTTTCAGAGCCACTCATCTGCCAAAGGAGAGGTGAATCAGCCCAGGTCAGAAATGGACCAGACCAAAGCTTCCAAGATAAAGAGCAGTGGGGTCTAACCTATGAATGGTCTCTGCACTTCTGTCCTAGGCAAAATAAGGAGACCAAATCTTTTTTTTAAGTGGGTAGGGATTCTTTTTCCCGAAGAATCTTAACCTGATAGACAAAAGTGGAAGAGAAAAATGCTGGAACATTCCTTTCACCTGCCAACCGGATCTCCCACCAATATCAGAAAAATAGGGGTGAATGAGTGTCTTGGCTTTCTACCTTTTCCTATTTGAGCAAACTCATGCCCCACCCACTTCATGGGGGTTCCTCAAGCTCCTGGAAGTGACTCTCCCAAGAAGGCAAAAATCTGGCTTAATGGTTCCTTTTGAGAAGCACTTTCAAGGGATTGTCCAGCAGAGAGCTAAGGAACCCACTTTCATTTATTAACTGTGATAATGGCAAAGAGGGGATTAACCTCTGGGAAGTCTCTGGGCCCTTCACTTTCAAAGAAATCATACTTAATTACATTTTCTAAAATGAGGCCCAGAGATGCATTTGAAAAACAGTAATAACTGAAGTAAAAAGCAAGAGAGCCTAATGAAATCAGAGCTGTTGCCTGCAGGATCTGACTAGCTGCCCCTGTTACCCACAGCATGTGCAAAGGGTTAACCCCAACCCTACATGCACTCATCACAGCTAATACATACAAAAACACGTGCAGACATTATCTCTGAGCCTCCCAGAGGGAGATAGTGCCATTAGTAATAGCCACATTTGACAGATGAGGAAACTGAGGCTCACAGGGTGACTTGCTAGGAAATCACAAAGCTAGTTAGGTTCCAAAGGTAGGAACTGGCTGAGGAGGGATTTGTCCAAGTTCAGGACTCCAGCCACCTCACAGCTTTGTCTTTTAAGACTAAGGACCCGTCTCACTTCATAGGCAACCTTGCACAGATTATGAATGAGATGGAATGTCATGAATATACATAGTTAATATAATAATAATAATTAATAATAATAGCTCACAGCAACTCTGGGAGGCTTAAATGAGATGGCATCTGTGAGGTGTTTTACAAGTGTTTCATATGGTGGCCAAATGCCAGGTATTAGAGTGTTGGACTTGGAGCCAAGAAAACGGGTTCGAATCCTGCCTTAGCTACTAGCAACTATGTGACACTGAGCCAACCCCTTAGCCTCTTTGGGGCTTAGTTTCTGCCTGTGTAAAATAGGGGTTGGCATTCCTATAATAACCACATCACTAGGTTGCTGTGAGGCTCAGAATCAAACTGACCTGTTTATCATTTCAACCTCTTCACAACTTGGTTCCAACCTACATTTCCAGGCAGAGTATTCATTCCTCCCCTTTGAGTTCTCTTTGGGCCTGCCTTCTCACTGGTCTTCACAAGCAACATTCCATCCCCCCATTTCCATGCCTTTAAAAAGGGCATACCTGGCCTGTGCATATCAACTCTACCCACCACTCCATACTGCCTCACTGGCAGCTTGTTTATACCTTTCTGAACTGTGGCACCCGAAGTGAACCCATGATTCTAGATGTGGTCTGACCAGGGCAGAGGATTACCATATCCTTTCTTAGTGTAGCCTAAGACCCCATTAGATTTGGGGGCTGCCATAGCCCACTGTCAACTCCTAGGGAGCCTAGGTGCCTCTGGAACCTTCAAGTCTTCCACTGGAATTGTCTCTCTTAAGTGAAACAATCGTAAAGCACCTGCCCCAGAACCTTAAAGCCCTATCAGATTGTACCCTGGGAAGTCATTCCCATTCCCAAAAAGGAAAGTTTCTGGAATTGTTTATTTTGCTTCATTTTACTACATTCACACCTCTGGTTGTAAATTTGCCTTGAAGGGGAGGTGGGACCCAGCAATCCATTTAGGTGTTTGTAAAGTGCATTGTAAACCTTAAAGCACTTTACTCTCCTTAAAGCAATAACTCAACAAGCATTTCTTAAGCACCTACTATGTGCCAACACTATGAGAAGCACTTGGAATACAAAAATAAAAGAAATAGTCCCTGTCCTCAAGGAGTTCATGTTCTATCAAGACAAATAACCTGTAGGTATAGAAGTGTACACAAAATATATCCAAGAGAAACACAAAGAGAATTATACATTTCCCACTTCATTGCTAGTTCTAGGCATTTAAGGGGGAAAACTTTGAAGCAAAACATTTCACTTAGGCCTGTTATTTCCATCACAGAATCAATTTTTAAGCTCATCCTCTCCTACCATCATCATTTTTTTTTTCATTTAGCCATTTCCCAAGAGATGATTTCCAGCATCTCTCCCCTTCTCAATTGTTCTAGGCACTATGCTGGGCTGTCAGATGCAGAGTGAAAAGAGAGGTCTCCGTCCCCTATGATATTAAAGAAGATGAATATCTCAAGGGTCCCCTGTTCTGATATCCTAGATATTGTTCTTCAAAAGTGAGTTTATTGTTGCTACCCCCAGAAGGAGTCTTTTTTTGAAGTGTCTATACACTAAAGATTGTGTCCAGAATCAGCCTTCCATATAGCAGAAGAGGTGCCTTTGGCCAGGTGTGATTAAGAAAATCCAACCTTCTAAAACCATGATATATACCTACCTGCCTGGAAATACCTACTTCTTTGGGTAAAGGTATCTATTTCTTTAAAACTTCTTTTGAAATATGAATGTGTTACTGGAACATGACACATTAATGTTTAATCATGAATTGCTTTATCAGATTGGTTGGGAGTAAGAAACAAAACAGACTCATTTGGATTTGGAAAGAGGATGGGTGCAGCTCAGTGCTGATGGAGAGATAGGCCATGACTTGTAACTCAGTGTAAGTCTGCTCAGCTAGAGATGATGATCAAGGGACTTCCACAGGCCTGACAGGAAAGGGGCACCAAAAAAGGAGAAGGGAATTGAAGTCTCCCTTACAGGCCCCTTCCTGGATACACCATAGACAAAAAGTCCACCTCTATGCATTTGATGTGAAAGAAGGTGCTTGTGTGTGCTTGTAAATGCTAATCTATGTGTGTTAGTCACAGAATTAGCACAGAAATGGCATCTCCTAGGTCACCTATATGTATTAGTGTAGGAATTCCCTCTACTGCATCTTCATGTGGTCAAACACTTCTACTTGATTTCAGTGTCCTTATAAATTGAAGAGAAACCAGCTCCATCCTAAGCAGCCTGCCCCACATGTAATAGTCAGGAAGTTCTAATAATAGTTCGAATACTTAGTTCTAATAGTTTCCTGATGTAGCATTGCCAGAACACATACTTGGCTTATGTCAAGTCAATGGTCTCCTGGAGTCTCTAGATCTTTCACAGGAATAGTTGGTGATGTAGTCATGGTTCCTCCATCCTGTGTTTTGAAGTTGATTTATTTTTTGAACCCAGTTGTAAAGCTTTATTTATATTGATGTCTATTCAATGTCATCTTATTAAAGAATCAGAGAATTTGAGAGATGGAAGGGACCTAAATACTCATGCCATACAACTCACTACAACATACCTTAAAAGTGACCATAGAACCTCTGTTTGAATGAGAGGGAATTTGCCACCTCTGAAGGCAGCCCATTTTACTTTTGGAAAGCCCTCATCATAAGGAAATATTTTCCTGAAATTGAACCTAAATTTGCAATATACCACCTGATTCAGTCCCTAATTTTGGCCTCTGTGTCCATGCAGAAGGAGTCATCCCTTCTCTGCAAATACTTGAAGAGAGACATCATAACCTCCATCCCCTCAGTCTTCTCCAGGCTAAACATTCCCAGTCCTTTCAACTAATTCTATGAGGTTCAGTCTGACACTGTAGCCTGTCCAGATGTTTTAAAATATGGAATCACTCAATTTTGTGTCCTCTTAAAATCTGACAAGCATAATGTCTATACCTTCATCCAAATCACTGATAAAAGTGCTAAACATCCCAGGACCAAGAACAGCTCCCCAGGCTCCTGGACCAAGAAGATCTCTCCAAGTTGTCAAGAATCAATGAATGACTATTATCTGATTACAGACATTTAACCAGTTTCAAATCCACCTAGCTCTATGATAGTTTACTCCTACATCTCTCCATCTTGTCCATAAAGACAGAGATTTTATGAAATGCTTCACAGATTTTTTGTTTGTTTGTTTGTTTTATTTATTCCCTACAGGAGTTTCCTTTAAAGAAATCTCTTCCACCAGTTCAGATGTGCCATTGCTCTGGAGTTAATTGTCTTAGAGAGTTCCCTGGGACCCTGAAAAGTGAAATGACTTTCCCAAGGTCACACAGCTGACACATGTAAAAAAACTCTGACCTCAATCCAAATCTTGAGCTGAGGTGAAATTTGGCATAAGGGATAGAGTTCTGGACTTAGTGTCACAACAACCTCAATATAGTTTCGCCTAGGACAATTTCAAGCTGTGTGACATAGGGCAAGCTACCTATCTTATACCACCTATCTTATACCTAGCATTCATATAATGCCTTAAGGTTTGCAAAGCATTTCACAAATGTTGTTTTATTGGATTCTCACAACGACCCTGAAAACACTTCTGAGGCTCACTTCCCCAACTTCCACTCACATTAATGGGCATGAATCCAATAGGGTAGCTGACTACTCCTCTGAAAATTCTATGAGTAACCCTAAGAGGTTTGTCTAGTATGAATTTTATAGTATGATGATCATGAGCCCCCATCTGGTTTGTTCCTCATTGATTAACAGCCAATTAGACTTCATTTTCTTTTAGGGGTAAAAAAAAGGTAGTTCTTAAAGGCATCTGGGTGGTGCAGTGGATAGAGTGATGGGTCTGAAGTCAGGAAGATTCATCTTCCTGAGTTCAAATCTGGCCTCAAGACACTTACTAGCTGTGTGTGATCCTAGGTAAGTCACTTCACCCTGTTTGCTTCAATTTCTCCTCTGTGAAAAATGAGCTGGAGAAAGAAATGGCAAACTACTCCAGTGTCTATGCCAAGAAAACCCCAAATGGGGTCAGGAAGAGTTGGATATGACTGAAATGACTGAACAACAGCAACAACAAAATGTACTAATATAACATAGTAAAAATCAACGTTATGAAAATATCCCATTCTCATCCCTCTCCCTTTACACTAAAAGTTCCTGGAGAAAATGGGTTCAAGCTTAGAGAGCACATGTGGCCAAAAGGTAACTTACATTTCCTGGATACTGGAAGTTTTTTTCTCCCTTCATAGAGTCCTCATTAATTTTCCTCAATTGTAGTTGCATGCTGAGCTCTGAGACTTGTGGCTTTTTGTAGAGTCCTAAGACAGTCTGTCCTCAATGTATCTAATCTGTCTTCTCTCAGCTCTCATCGAGATGCATTATTTGTTACTGGGCTAGTCTCTCTGGTGACAGGGTCAATGGTGGTGGTGAGGGTGGGGGGTGTAACTTCCTCTGGATTCACTACCTATCTCCTATTACTGTCCTCTGGTGTAGGCACTAAGGTATTGCTCCTTAAAGAATGATTAAAACTTGACTCTTTCACTGGTAGAATCCCTTCTCTAATATACACAGGCCCCCAGTGGGTATCTAATTCTTTCAACTAACCCTAATATATCACCTGTGTAGCATCATATCATTCATACAATAGATCAAAGGACTTCACTCCTTATAAATTAAGGGCTTATTCACACCCAGTTCGTACCTTTAAGTGAATTCTGTGTTCTCACCTGATATCAGCACCAAGGCTAGAGCATCCTACCTATCAATTTCAGTCATTGGTGTTAGGTGGTATAGGACCCTTCTCTTACTACACACTATTAGGGGACTTCTGGTTGAGATTCTCCAGATAGTTGCAAGGGGATGTCTCATTCCAACACCTATGAGATGACAAAGGAATCAATCTGTCCCTTCCCTTTACATTTGTTTGTTTGATGTCCCTTTTTGACCACTATACGAATCTCTACATTAAATCATCCAATCTGATTCCCTGTGTGCAGCTAAGTCACATAGTAGATAGTAGATAGAAAATTGGATTTGGGAGTCAGACCTGAGTTTGGTTCCTGACTCAGACACTTCCTAGCTGTATGACCTCAAGCAAGTCACTTAACCTTTTTCAGCCTCAGTTTCTTCATTGTAAATTTGGGATAATAATAGCACCTTTCTGCCAGGGCTATTGTGAGGATCAAAAGAGAAAACATTTGTAAATCACTTTGCAAGCTTTGCAGTGGTATATAAATGCTAACTGTTATCATTACCTGATACCCATGCAACTATTATCTATTAATCCTCTTAATAACCATGTGAAGTAGGCACTATAGATATATTGTCCCCATTTCACAGCAGAGAAAACTGAGACTCAGAGAGGTTAAACAGTTTGCCTGTCCCCAGGAAGCTTAGAATTGTCAGGGGCAGAATTTAAAGCTAAATGCTCCTGGCTCAGGGTCCAGCATCCTACCCACCCACTCCATGGATGAGACAAGCTTCTTTAATGGTGTCAAACTTTGTGATCATGTCACACTTTCCAGTGGCTTAAGTCTGGAGTCAAGGAGTGGGGGCTTTAGTCTTTATTAAGAAATCAAGAAGGGAGCATTTCCTCCACTAAAATCGATCCTATCTCTCTCCCTCTAGTCCCATGTCGGACACTACATACCTGGTCAAGGACACCTCTGAATTCACTAGCCCAGGGCCTGGCTGGTCAGAGTCTAGTCAGATGAGAAGGCCTCTCACTGCCACCACTGTAACTGAGTCCCTTTCTAGTGCATATAATACATGTAAATATGTGTGTCTTACACATACAAACCTTCATACATATGTGAAATCTTCACATACACAGTCCCCATGGAAGCCTCACATCCACTCAGGGGACCTTGGTTTATAGGTTCAAAGACTTAGAGCTGAAAGGAATATTAAAGGCCATTTGGTCCAACTCCCATTTTATGGATGAGGAAACCAAGGCTTAATGAAGTCAGATGACTTACACAAGGTCATAAAAGAAGGTTGACCTCAGGCAAGTCACTATTTCTTTGCACGTAAAATGAGAGGGTTGGACATGTTCTGTGAGCTAGGCATTGAAGATGGAGATAAAGTGGCATGACATTTTTACAGATGTTTTCCCTCCCCAATGCCATTCACCAGTACCTCTAGTACCAGGTCCCAAGGAAGCTCCCACAGACATATAAAGTATAGTATATACTGTGGAACTTGCTTCCTACTAGACCCGGACCATAGCAACTTCATTAGAAATGAAAAAATAAGGGGCAGCTAGGTGGAGCAGTGGATAGAGCACCAGCCCTGGAAACAGGAGGGCCTGAGTTCAAATCCAACCTCAGACACTTGACACTTACTAGCTGTGTGACCCTGGGCAAGTCACTTAACCCCATTGCCTAGCCCAAAAGAAATGAAAAAAAAAAACCCAACATAGGGAGAAACCTCAGTCATGGAGATCAGAGCTGTAACTAAAAATTTGGAGTGGCATAGGATAAAATGAGGTGGGATACCTCGGGAGATTGACAGGCTCCCCTTTACAGTAGGTCTGCGAGTAAATGGATGAACATCTTGTGGGAATGTTGTAGTGAGGAGTCCTATGGGGGAGTGGAACAGGTTAGGTCCTCTCTCGGTACCTCCCAGTGTTCACATCTGATGAAGCTGTGACTCTTATTGGTTGGGCTAATTGGCTTCTCAGGTCTCTTCCTCATCTGGGATTCTGGGATTCTGTATTTATTAGTCACCTACATGTGCCAGGCACTGGGGAGTCGAAGGGAAAAGCGCAATTGTCCCTGAGGCCCTCAAGGATCTTAGAGTTCCTCTAACCTTAGGCTATCGACCATGAAGCCTACTCTTCACCACTGTCTCTTGGACTCCTTCAAGATGCAACTCAAGTGCTAACTCCTGCAGGAGGCCTTCTCAGATCTCCCCAGCTGCTAATGCCCCACCCCCAAATATTGGTTTGAGATTCCATCATACATCTTCTGTACATCTTTATAAATGTGCATGTAAATTCCCATGATAGAATGTAAGCTCCCTGAGGGGAGAGATTGATTTTCAACTTGTCCTTGTGTCCCTGATGTCTCAGCACTGTCTGGCATACAGTAGGAGCTCCATAAATGCTTGTGGATTAAAAGATGGATTAATCAGCTTGACTCACCCACTATTCCATCCACACTATTCTTTCTGTCATGACAGGGCAGTTGATGGTGCAGTGAATATAAAACTGGCCTGTAGTCAGGGAGATATGAGTTCAAATCTGGCCTCAGATGCAAGTTACTGAACTTCCATCCACCTCAGTTTGCTCATCTCTAAAATGAGGATAATAATAGCATCTACCTCCCAGGGCTGTGGTGAGGATCAGAAGAAACAATTATCTCAAAGCACTTAACACAGTGCTTGGCACATCAGAAGCACTATGTAAATGTTAGCTGTTATAACGATTCCCTGCCCTGTCCCCACAAATTCCCTCTTCCAAGTGTAATACATAAACATTACTTAAGTATTTGTCCACCTGTTACTAGTGAAGGTATTTGTGTTAAATCACAGATGTGTATTTTAGGACCAGGTATTGCTAGGTACTCTGGGTTTGTGTGTGTGTGTGTGTAGGTGAGTGGGGGGGAACCATAAATATGTAGTCACTGGCATATTCTCCACCCCCCAATCCTATGAGAAATATAATGAGGCCCCTGTGAGTCCTAGTTTCCCCATGAGGTGAATATACCCCCAACCTGTATTACAGCAGCCAAAGGGCCTCAAAGAATCAGATGAAAAACTGGCCTTGTACTTGAGATGATGGATCAGCATAACAAGATTCAACCTGTAAGTCAAAGTCTCCTGCCCCAACAACAACAACAATATAATAATAACTAGCATTTATATTGCCTCTACTATATGCCAGGCAATGTGCTAAATGATATCCTCAATTTATAGCTGAGGAAACTGAGGCAAATTGAGGCAAACTGCGGTTAAGTGATTTGCCCCGGGTCACACAGCTAGTAAGTTTCTGAGGTGAAATTTGAATATAGATCTTCCTGACTCCAGGCCCAGGACTATATCTACTATACCACCTAGCAGCCAATGGTTAAAAGAATTATGCAGGCACCATGAACTAAGTAAGAATGGAAATTGTTCTGAGAATTTAGATCCATGTTCTCATTGAGTTATCTCTAGACCTTAAATTGCCTTGCACTCATTTTGCAAATAATATGTGCATCTTATGTGTATACCTGTTGTCCTCCCTGATAGAATGCAAGGAACTTGAGGTCAGACACTGTATCATTTTGTTTTTGTCTCCCCAGAGCCTAGCAAAGTATCTGGCACAGAGTAAGCACTTAATAAGTGCTAATTAGTTTATTGATTCATTGATTACTCAAATTATCCTCATCTGCAAATATTTCTCAATTGCCCACTACAATAAACAACATTAAGAACTATTAATATTAACAATGGTATTAATAATACTTAGCTAGTGCTTTAGATTTGTAAATCTCTTTACATACAGGCTAGATGTTGCCTTGTACCCCCTCAGATCTTCCAGACTCCAGTCCCAGTGCTCTATCGACTGCACTACCCAGGAACACACTTTTCAAGAGTGCCTATGGCCAGATTCCAAACACGTCTTCCTGACTCCAGTCTATTACTCTTTCTACCATGCCATACTTTTATTTCATCATGTGGAAGGCATGTTACAGGTTGGGTCCAGAACTAAATAAGAGAGTACAAGTGGGCTGGATTGCATTTGGGAAACTGCAGGACTTTCAAGTGATCTCAATCTGCTTCATAGTGTAAATTCCTCTCTTTTTAGGGGGGATAATAATAGTACTTACCGCCCAGGGTTGTCATGAAGCTCAAATGAGATCATATTTGTAAAGTAATTAGTATAGTGTCTGGTGCCTAGTAGTTACTTAATAAATACTTTTTTCCTTCCTTTCCAGAGTCCAATCCAGTGTCTGGCAAATAATAATCATAACATTTATATAGCATTTACTATGTCCCAGGCACTGTGCTAAGTACTTTACCATTATCATCTCATTTGATCCTCACAACAATCTTGAGAAGTAGGTGCTATTACCCCATCTCTACAGATAGATGCCTAATAAATGCTTATTCATTGATCGTACCAAAAAAAAAAAAGTAATGTCCAGGCAAGTGGTCAGATGTACTCATTTGAGAAGATGGTAGATTTCCTTAGTTTCAAATGACTGTGCAACAAATATGTATTGAGTGCTAACTATATTCAAGGCAGAGCCTAGGTCCCACTGGTAGGATTGAAAGTAATTTTCATTATGGAGAATGGGTGAATTCTACAGCAGCTTGAGTGGAGTGAGTGATGTCATTTTGACAACTACCAGGGAACTGATCTCTATAGTCCAAATATAGGCCGGTCTCCCTTTTAGAAAACAAGATGAAAGAGTTCATCAAACTACCCTCCACATGCCAGGGTCTCAGACACAATTTAGCATGCCTTTTAAAAAATAGAAGCAGGGCTTCAAGGGGAAGAAAACAAGGATGCAAAGTGGCAGAGCGGGAACTGGACTCTTGTCAGAAGGCTGGAGAGTTAGCAGACATCCCATTGAGGAGGACGGGGAGGATAGAGACAAGTGGATGCTGAAAACCATATTTGAGGCTCTTCCCAGAAAAGAGGTTGCTGAATGCTCAGAGGAGGAAGCATCAACGTTGACAGGAAATAAGACAGTAAAGCCACAGGTATTGCCAGGAAGGCTCAGAGAAAGAAGGGAAGGGTAGTAGGGCTTGGTGATTCCCCGCTCGGGAGTCCTGGGGCAGCTCTTTGTCAACCTGGTAACAGCAATAAGAAGATCTGGTGTCTTTCCAGGGCATGCATCCAAGACATAGCAGAGATCCTACTAAGAGTAATAAAAATAGATATCAGCTACCCACTTCTGGTGATTCACATGGGAGTGAATCAGGGTTACATTCCAATTTTCCAACTAGAGATCCTAATGAAAGGAGGCAAGAATCACTTCATAAGCATGACAGAGACTTGGCAGATGAAGGCTTGACTGGAATGTCAATCTTAATGGACATACCTCACTCCCAAGAAATAAGACTATTGAACAGTGTGTCAGTATTGACCATTAAGAAAGTATAGTCACGGGAAGAAATCCTGGAACTAGAGTGGGGAAGTATGATAGTATTTGGGTAGAGATAATGGAAGGAGGAAAAGAAGTAGTTTTGTCATTGTAGGATTCTGTGGATCACTTAATAGGGAGAGAAAATAAATGAATTTGCAAAACAGATCACAGGCTGAAAAGAGACACATGGAACCTAGAGGACGAGAAGGAACCCAGCAAGGGAACATTCTTTTCTGATTCTCATGAACAATGAGGAACTGATTGCTGGAGATAGGAACCTTCAGAGCAAGTAACTGCTCTTTTTGAGAATTTGTGATAGAGAAAAAACTGAGCATAGTCTAATATGCCCCCTTGATTTGAGGAAAGCAGATTTCAAAGGGGTCAAAGGAAAAAATAGTCAAGGTCCCATGGATTCTATAGAGAGAGTGAACCCAGGATAAATGGGAATCAAGAAATTTTGAAGAAATAAAGAGAAAAAATTACAATGAAAAATAAAAACAAGAATTGACTGATGTAAATGTACAGGGAACTCACTGTCCACCTTAGATTTTTTTAAAAAGATAAGGGCAGAAAAATGGAAGGAAGGGAAGGTAACAGAGTTTGAGGGTGAGTACGGCACAGTCCTGTAAAAAATGATGTCAAGAATGTTCAAATTCTAAGGCTAATTACCATTCAAAGCTTACATGTTAGAGGTATGAAAGGCCCACCCATGTGTGTACAAGGGACATTCATATTCTGTATGCATGTGCCTATTCATGTATGTCCATTTTCCCACTGGTGTTATGGTAACTTGTGGGGCAGTATACCTTCATGTATATGGGGAAATTTTTTATTGCTATTTTTGGACTATACTGTTTGATTAAATGTCTTATGTTCTAAAAAAAAAAAGGAATGTTCAAATTGAGAATACACTGAGGTGGATGTAGTCTAAGAAAACAAAAAAGGGTTTGTGTTGTTATGTTTAAAACCTTCAATGTGGGAAAGAGGAGAAACAAAAAAGGCCAGGATCCCTGCTGGGAGGGGATCAAACAATGGAAGCTGACAACAGGCAGAAGGCAGAGCTGCTCGGTTATTTTCGGGGGTTTTTTGCCTCTGCCTTCTCTGCCAAGGAGAATGGCCATTGCACTGGAAATGACAAGACAAGAAGGGCTTCAAGGGAGATAATACCCAAGATTAGGAGATAGTAAGAGAGCCCCCAGCTGCCCTTAATGGATTCAAGTTCCATGAACTGGATAAACTGCATCCACTGGTACTGAAAGATTTTGTGGATGTGATTTGCTGAGCCACTGTCAGTGATACTTGAAAGATCATGAAAAATGACCATCACAGTCCTAGCGAAGTGTAAATGTCTTGATTATTTTCCAAAAAGGGAAGATAACAGAGTCTTCAAACCATAAGCTAGTGAACTTGACTTAGATTCCTGAGAATATTCTGGAACAAATCATTAAATAGATGGTTGGAGCAAATCTAGACAAAGAGCTATCCACCAAATAGATAAAAAAATCATGTGATATCTGGGGAATAATCAGGAGCTAATCTTATACAGAATAACTATCTCTACCTCTCTCTGAGAGTCAAAATGATATGGTAGAGAGTAAGCCAGTCATGGAGTTAGAGGCCTTGAGGTCAAATTCAGCCTCTGATAGTTGCTTGATGATCATGACAGCTCACTTAGCCTCTCTGGGCCTCAGTTTCTCATCTGCAAAAAGGGATCATAATTCTTTCTCTCCCTGCCTCATGGTATTATGAAGAAAGCATTTTGTAAACCTTAAAGCACTTGAGAAACATTGGTTGTTACTACCAGCTCAAGAAACTTCAAATGGCTGGAGTTCTTGGAAAGTAAAGTGCTCCCAGAGGTGCCTTCATTTCAGCTTTAAGGACTTGGAAGTAAATAACCTCTTCTCGGACATTAAAGAGTGCTCTGATGTCCTCAGAGAGTGAAATGACCCCTCTAGCAGAAATGCTTCGGCCTCTCACCAAAGAGCTTATTCTCTTAGTATTGCTGTAAGATCATTCTCTTGACATCCTTAAGCATACACATCAGGGAGTTCTCTTACTTAAAAGTTTTTGTATCAAAAGTTGAAGCACTTTTCTCAGTTTCACCAAGGTTTCCTGGACTTTTCCTTCTTATGACGGAAAATGAAAAGATTGTGATAGTGAAATGGACAGACCTGGCTCTTCTTACAAGTGATAGACTAGAGCCATAACTAGGGTGGGGCTGAAGTATTTTACCCAAGGGAAGAAAAAGATTTAGACTGGGCAATAATGTCATACCTGTGCTCCTTCTAAGGAGCAGATGGTGAAGGAGGTGTGAGCTCACAAATTGGACAAGGAGTGGGGAAGCAGAAGTTGAATTTATGGTTTCTGTAGGGGGGGGAATTAACTACAGCTGCAACTCCCTCTGAATCCCATAAAGAACCCCCCCCTCCATCTTCTCCCCTGCCAACACAAACACACACACACACACACACACACACACACACACACACATATACACACATTAAGAACTTCTCCTTCCTGCCATCCTTTTCTGTTGTCTAAGCCTATCCATCCTTTGTGCAAGCAGTGACTTTCACCCCATTGAGACCAAGCAATCCTGGGGCTACCTTTCCTCCCCTGTGCTGTATAGGGAGGAATCTAATAAAGATGTCTGTTAGCATAGGGAAGTGGGTGGGGGAAAAAGGAAGGGAATGAGCTTTTATATAGCACCGACTATGTGCCAGGCACTGTGCTAAGAGGTTTTTTTTTTTGGTTACAAATACTATCTCGTTTGAACCTCACAACAACCCCAGGAGGTAGGTGTTATTATTATTCTCATTTTGCAGTTGAAAAAACTGAGGCAGATAGAAATTAAATGATAAATAGAGGTGAAATGACTTGCTGAGGGTCACACAGCTAGTAAGTGTCTGAGGCCAAATTTGAACACAGGTTTTCCTCACTCCGGATTTACTGCTCTATCCATTGCACTACTAGTTGCCTCTCCCACAGGAAAAACATGGGACCTTCAATCTTATGGGTGGATCTAGAAGACCTCCCAGGAAGAGACACAGTCTACATTATATCCATCAGAGCAGCTTTGGATGGAGAGGCCCATCATCAGTAGGCTAGTCCCTTGATGACGAATTCTTTCATTGTGGAAACCCATGAAGCAAAGAAAAATACCCAATGTTCTTCAGTCCAGTGTGGCCCCCCTCCTGCTTCTGCCATAATAACGGTGATGTCATGGAAAGGGGATGGGGCAAAGACTGCTAAGAATCACACAGTTTCTAGTTGTTTATAAACTTTAATTTGATTGTTGGTACTCTACAAGATACTTGTCCAATGACCAAAGAGAGGACAGACTGCTGGAGAACTTAATCATAGCAATCTTGTCATTTTTTTTTTTCAATCTTGCCATTCTTGACATAAACAAAACCAGAAGAAGGACATTTCATTAAAATGAAGGCATGACTCAATGGTACCCTTTGGAGAGGTAAAGAATGGAATTGACACAGTGGTTTTATGGTACTGCTTCAAAGGCATAAAAAAACATTGTCTCACGGAATTAAATCTCATATTGTGGTACTGATAAGTATTTGCAAAAGGACCACTATGGAAATAATTGCAGCTTTTGTAGAACAGTAGTTTCTGAGGATAATGAGATAAAGAAAGTCTATGAATAACTTGATATGACTCTGATAACTAAATCAACATACTCAGTGATACTCTGTTATTTCAAAACCAAAATGGGAAAAGGTGAGGATAATGAGAAACATGGGAAATCTTGGTTTAGGAAAAAATGAATGAGTCAAAGACAGTATAAGGCATAATATAGACTATATTGAAGCCCCATACCTTTATACCATAAGTTATTTTTGCTTGATTGTTGGAGAAAGTAATTTGCAAATGTTGGTCATAGTAAACTTTAAATGACATCACAAAATGAAGTACATGATATTTTAACAGATAGTAAAAGACTCATTATTGTTATGGAAAGGATTTCCAAGTCATCTCTCTGTGAGTAATCTGACTGCTGACTTGTCAAGGCAAAGATCAGGATTAGCAAAAAGCAGGAAGAAAGAATAATGATGAGAAATATATGTGGTATATTGGAACAACTTTACCCAAAACTATTTAAATAAATAGTTAGAAAATAGAAATAGGAAATGGGCATCAGAAGTGGCAACAACCCTGATTATAAAGATTTTATACAGAAGTTTAACATCTGTAAAGCTATTGCCACAATGGATCAAAAAAGCCAGGAACTGTCTTAGTCAGCAAACATTTCATTTACTTGCCAAGTAGTGGACAGAAGCATTACTAGTGTAGAATATAAACTCATTTGGAAAGTCTTATGAAGGAGCATGGTGAATGATAATGAGCAGCGTCATCTCATAAAGCAGTGAAGTGGTAAAAGTTATTTAAAGAAAATTTAACTAAGCAAAGTCATTCCCCAAATATTTGAAGATATAAATAGGACAACATGCTGAAGAAACATAGAAAATATCTGTAAGTATTACTATAACAAAGTATTTTCACTATTGATGACAGTAGAATCACAACACTTTGACTCAGATATTATATGGATGGGCTCAGGGGTCAGGTAGAAATGGCACTAATGAGATTAAAGATACAGAAAGCATTGAAATCAGACCAAGTGTATATAAAGATCTGAACTGGAAGAGATATAATTGTGAGAGCATGAAGGGATGAATATGCAAGGTATTTGAAGGCAGGTAAGACGTGGAAGGATCAGAAAAAGTCTTGGACATTATAAAAACAAAAATAAACAAAAAAGGAAACTGAAGAAACCTCAAGATATGCCTTATTCATAGGCCTACTGCTTTGCCTATGCAAAATGTTATGCAAGTCTTCTATACATGAATCAATAGCATCTTCAATGAAGGTATTAATAGGAAACAGGCACACTTTCACAAAGTGATATTCAACAGAGCACCATATCTTCAGCAATTTACAAACTGACCAAAAGATGTCAAGAATATGAGATGCCATCATACTTAATGTTTGTTGATGATTTTAAAAAGACTATGATTTGATATATCAAAGCATCTTCTTAAAGTCCCCCCCACAACAGGGTGTCACCCATCCATACAGTAAAATAACTCAAGATTCCTTGAAAGGCCTAACAACAGAAATAGGTGTGTTCAGTGACTCTTGCCTCATAGACATCAGATGGAGTTTATGCCTCTGTTATCTCCCTGTTTTACAATAGAGAGCTATGTGCTTGACAAAGGTATTTTCCACTGGGATGGAGGACATCTAATACAGAGTCTAAGTTGAGGAGGGTTTGTTACTCTATGGATTGTGAGGTCCTCCCAATGCTCCTGTTTGTGGATGACATTGAATCATGGCTGCATCAAATCCTGGAACACTATAGAGCCTTCTGGAAGAGATCTGCAACAACTTACATGAGTTTGATATGACTATCTCCACAGATATGACCAAACGGTTAAAGAATGTATATTGCCCACATTACTATATTTGTTTAGATGGACAACCTATAGAGAGAGCCTCAGTGTGCACATTCCTTAGTCAGACAGCACAGATGAGTAAGTCGAGCACAGAGTTAAATAAGAGGGCAACAGGCTAGATTGCCTTCAAAAATGGCAAAATTCTCTGAAAAGCCCCCAGGCTTCCCATAGACACAAAGTCCCATCAGTTTTTTTTTGCTTACCTGATCTCCCTCGCCAGCTACTAGTATCTACTCCCTCCAATTATCTTATCTTTTTGTACATAGTTTGTATATATTAATATGTGTACATAGTTCCCCCTTCAATAGAATGTAAGCTCCCTGAGGCCAGAAAATGTCTCATTTATGCCTTTGTATCCTCAGCCCTAAGAAGAGTACCTGATACATTCTGGATGCTTAATGAATACTTATTGGTTGGCAGATTCATCAATTGATTGGTGGTTACACTCTATGCTTAAGCAGATAGCTCTGCAAGGTTTCCATTGGAAGGGAAGCTTTGGTGGCCAGTGTGAATACATATCTTTGGCAGTGTCTGCCCTTTAAAGTTGTGAATAAACATACTCCTCCTGTTGACATTTTGTGGTTTTCTGATTCTCTCTATATAAATTTCTTCATTTTGCACAACTAGACTATTCTGGAATTGAGATCTTGAAATCCACAAGCTGTTCTATATGGACACTACTTATATAAACAGAGTCAAACAATGAACACTTGAGGTCAGCAGCCTGGTGGAAATCCTTGTTTTCAAATTTTTCTTAAATTTGTTTTTTTCCTGGTTTATTCTAAAGAGAATATGCTTATCTCCTAAGGATACATTCTTTTCTATCCTGGTTGCCATCAAGAAGGAAACCATGAAATAAAAAGAGTCAGAGAAGACCTTTTGGAAATTTTTGTTGTATCATAAGGGGAGCAGAGAACAAAGAAAGAAACAAATACTGTTCAAGGCTGTCCTGACCAAATCTGGGACTAAAAAGTAACATGTTCTTATGACAATAAAAGAATCTCCCAGACCATTGGGAGTTGTCTCTTTGGACAGAGGTGTAAGGCATACAAGAGGGCTGTTGTTTAGGAGTGGGGGGGTGGGGTGGCAGGAGAAGACAGTAAGTGCCGATGATCTTGGTTTGTCCAAGTATAGTGCCCTTCCGAAGCTCCCTCTTCCTATATTTTGTTCTCTACCTGTAATTTCATGGGTGGACAGAGCTCCCAGTGAAGAGATTTGCACTACAAAATTCAGTAAGATTTTATCAAGCACCTATTAGGTACCATACACTGTACTATGCACTAGAGAGTGGGTTTTTTGGTGGAGAGGGGAAGGGGGTGGAGTTCTTTTTATGCTGGACCTATGATTTCATCAGGGTAGAAAACTCTAGGTGAGAAAACTCCTTCTACCAATGAAGAATAGATTGTCTGCAATTTATTGTCTTTAAAATTTGCCTGGGGGCACTGAGGAGTTAAGTGATTTGCTCAGGGTCACACAGACAGGCTGGGCCATAGGCAGGAACTGAACCCAGATCTCCCTGATTCCCTGATTCTCTATTATGTCTTGTTCCCTTTCTCATTGGGGGCACGAGAGATACAAAGAAGAAAATGAACACTCTTGGTCCTCAAGGAACTGATGGATTACCCTGGAAAAACAACAGGTAAACAGAAAAATAAATGAGAAATAACCACCCATTCAATGCAAAGTAATTTCAGAGAAGAGAGAATACTGAACACAGTAAGGATTTTGAAGGGCTTCCTGGAGGAGGCAGCTCTTGAGCTGAAATCTGAAGCAAGATAGGGAGGAAATCACATAATTGCACATCATATACAATAGTGGGTCAATTTCCCATTTTGTATTCTCCAAATTTTATTTACATGCTTAAAAAACACGATTCTGAGAAAGGGTCCGTAGACTTCAACAGAAGCCCAAGGGATGCAGGACACCAAAAAAAAAAAAAAAATCATCAAGGACCCCTGACTCCAAGCCTCCCATTTTAAAGATAAGGAAACTGAAGGCTAACCAAGACCATGGAGTTGCTCAAGGGCACACAAGTGTCTGGAAGTTTCTGACCCCAAATCTGATGTTTTACTCACCCTATTCTTCAACCTAAAAATGTAATCCAACAAACATCTAGTAAGTATATTCCAGGCATTACAAGGCAATGGAAAGTTGTGTCTTGCTTTGATCTGGACTTATTTCTTTGGTGTGTAAGTAGCTTGAAAAAACAGAGGAAAAAAGCAGTCTCTGCCCCCAGGCATTTCTAGTCTGCCATGGGATAAAGCATGTAAATAGATGGACAAGACAAGGTAATTTGAGGTGGGGAAGAGCTTTAGAAGAAGGGCTTCTTGAGGAAGAGAAGCCAGGCTTTCTGAAGGAGTGAAAGTGAGGGTGACGTGTGCAAGGGCTCAGAGTAGGAGACGGAATGCTAACTTGAGGGAATAGATTCTAGGCCGGGTTGAACGGAACACAGAGCGTGTGAAGAGGAGAAATCTCTCATAAGTTTGGAAAGGCCTTGGAGAGATTTTTATCAAGGGCTTTAAACGTCAAAACGGGGTGTTACATTTTATCCAAAGGGCAAGAGAAGTCTTTGGTTTCTAGGCAGAGGAGTGGTATGACCAACCCTGTGCTTTAGCAAGATTGTCCTGTCAGCTGACAGACTTCATACAACACAGGAATTTGACAGACTAAGCCCCCTTTTTTATATTAACAGAACAGTTCCAATCATGGGCAAGATTGTGAAATGAATGAGAGGAGAGATAAATGCATTTCCCAGGATATTATTCCACTCCACTAGGAGAGTGTGTCAGAAAGCTGTCCTAGACAGCCATCCTCAAATTTGCATCAATCAGATATCAAATTCCAATTTGAAATTTGGTTCTTCATAATGAATATGATGCTAGTTGAATCAGTGCAGGATATGAATCTGGATTTAGATCCATGCTTGGAAAGTCCTAGGAGATCAACTTCTTGAACCAAGTGATAAGCAAGGGCTTAGGGTGGTAAAGTCCTTTTCCATTGCTTTTCCCTCCCTTATGAGATGGCTTTCCCATGTCTCACTAGGGATGGATCCTAAGTATAGTAATATTCACTGGTGTCAAGAAGAAAATGTTGGGTGTGAGCCATGGACAAACAATGGTCATTTCGGTCAAAGCATTAATTGCCCATCTTGGCCATCCGATGAAATAAAGACTATCCTTATACTAGACAGAGCCCTTGGGCACAATTTATAGAAATCTTCGTGCCTGATTCAAGGAGCCAAAAAGATTGCCTGCTAATCAGGTCTCTGACCCTGGGAAGGGAAGTGAACAAACGCAACATTCCTCCTGGGCCACTTCTCCCAATGTGCACTGGGCGGGGGTGGGGAGGTGTTAGGGTCCCCAAAAGGTTAGTCAATGATTACTCCTCCTGGGGTTCTAGGAGTAACCCTCAGGGGCTGGGATACTATTGCTTATAGATCCTACTTACTTACTTTTTCTTCCTTTGTAAAGTCTCAGAAAGCAATGCATTCCTCTTAGGTATAGCTGTCTAATGGGTTCCAGGCTGTGTCCACAACCAACATTTCTCTCTGCCATTTTGGGTCACAACCCATGAAGCTGCTATTATTTTAAAGTGTCTTTCCATATTATGTGGGTGCTTCCTATGTCGTTGGTCATTGCTTCCATGACTGGTTACCAGTGAAGCCTCTGAGGGAGTTCTGGATCCCCTGGAACTCACACAGTCATCAAGAGTGAGGGAGGGGGAGATAGAGTGAGAAACCCTATTTTCCCTGCAAGAAATTCACTTAGGATGGATAATGCTGTTCTGAAATGGAGGCCCAGAAGTGTGTCTGATTTCTTTGTCCTAACAAAAGATATTTCCTGTGTGGCATCATCTGTCTTTATCCAACGATAAAAGCACTTATTCACACCTAGTTTATATTTTTGGCTCATTAATTTGGTTAAGCTGCCTGATGCAGCTATGATTGCATTAATTGAGGGTGGGAGTAGAAACCCCTAATCCCCACCCTTACACAAATTTCATTGCGGTCTAGAAACCCAAGGATTCTCAAGCATTCAGCAAGAACCTTGAGTCACTTCTCTGCAAAAATACACCTGAAAGGACTGGGTTCATTTAGTTTTGTAGATTAAGACCTGTGAGGGACGTCAGAGGTCAATTAATCCAACCCCCTCATTTTCCAGATGAGCAACGAAACCCAGAGCGGTAAAGTGATTTGCCAAATGTCACACAATGGCTGAGCTGGGCGTGACTCTAGTCTTTTGACTGTAATGTTTTCCACTGTATCTGGAAACTTTGTATACATCACTTCCCCTCCAGTGCCTTAGTTGTTTTTGTTGTTTGTTATTAAATGTGTAAAATGGGACTATCTCCATTGGATAAGTTACATTTAGTAGGATAACTATGCTTCCAAAATTTCACCGTGATTTCCTGAGAATTATGGGGATAATGTGGTTAGGGTATGAACAGAGGTGGTAGCCTTAAAAAATCCTTATAATGCTCTTTCCCTCTTTCTTGCAACTATGAGAATGGCACACAGCTTTTTGGCCAGTTTCTCTAAATTATTAACAGTAGACCAATAAGTTTGGATTCAACCCTCCTTCCCATAGCTGCATTATTTAACCTATGAATCAGAGTTGAAGGATTAGTCTGACAATATGAAATATAGAAACCAGGAATTTAGCTGACATTAATTACCATGAATTTCATCTGGTCTCTTTTTCACTAATCTATGTGTACTAACTGAATCAAGCCCTGGAAACATATATCTTTGTCAGTTGGTTTTATAAATAACATTGAGATCCATGAATGAAAAGAAGTTGGGTATTTTGTTCAGCTGAGTCAATGGTTTGGAACATAGAAGTTTTAAAACCATAATGCACTTGATTGATTAAAAATCTGTTCTTTCTTTCACTATTATTCTTACTTATTTGTTACTGAATAAAGTAATGCTTCCTTTGTGGCTTTTTTAATTGGGTGGAGTATTCAATACAAGAATGGTAGAGGTCTTTTCCTGTGAAACGTCTTAACTATCAATCCAGTTTCTTACCTGCTGACTCGCTCTTCACAAAGGAGACAATTAAAAGCAAATTCCATTAGTAGATTTATGTATTTTTGAAGTTTGTATTAAAAGACAGAGGGGATGAAATATGGAGTCCTAACTAGGACAGGATGACATGGGCTTTGTTCCAGGATGCTGTTTGGAAAGGATGCTGAGAGCACACGCAGTTAGTTATTCAGCACCCTAAAGCAAACTTCTCCCCTGACTTGTCCCAATCTCTCCTTCCTCCTTCCACCTTCCCCCACCCCAGTCTCTAAAGCAGCGTCGTCCCTGTACATCTCTCCCTGCTCAGTTAAGGGTTCCTTTGCACCATGTGACGAGGGAGTAGTTTGTGGTGCTTTTACTCATGAGGAAAATCCCTAATTACATTTACATTAAAAGAGTTATCTTGTAGGCCTCCTTGCAGAGGGCTCAAATGTCATTTATATCAAATAGGACCCATTCATGATTCTGCTGGGTTTCTGTCAATATGCTAACCACTAAAAAGGAGATGGTCAACCTAGGCAATGTCTTTTCATGCTCCAAGAGCAGCTGCCGGCCAAATAACCTCTTCATTTTGGAAGTGAATCTTCCACCATCCAAATCTACTGTGTCCATTGATTTGCTCTGCAGGGCACCTCTCAACTATGCTGCAAACCAGCACCCACCCCCCCCAATTTTAGAAGAAGTTTGATGACAGAGGCTTCTTCTACCACCCTCAGAGCAACTAAATTGGAATACTATTTTTTCTAATTCTGAACTTACACACAAAGAGCATTGCCATATACAAAATAGAACAGAAAAAGAAGATTATACATAAAACACAAGTCTCTCCTCTGTTTGGTTTGTTTTTGTTTTGAAGAGTATAATAAATTCAATATTGAGCTTTCAAAGCTGCCCAGTTTGTCTTTGCTTCTTTCTGGCCTTCCTTCTGTTCTCTTCTTACTTACAGCTAAACAACTTTTCTGACAATCTTCATTTGCAATTGCTGACCTAATGCTCTGAAAACATAAAGGCCGTGACAGTTTGTTTATTTAAAATGTCAGTCTTGTACTCAATTCCTATTTGAAAAACCTTAAATTCAAAATGGCAAACTAAGAATTTCAGAAAAGTTTTGTTTGTTGTCTTTTAGGTATAGATAAGATTAATAAAATAGGCAGCCTAGTGGTAGATAGAGAGAAAGCCTTGATGTCAGGAAGACTTGAGTCCAAGCCCTCCTTCCTCCCCACAAAAACACAGAGACACATACTGACTATGGGACCCTGGGAAAGTCACTCGATCTGTCAGGGCCCCGGGCAATACTCTATACGTCTAAATTGCAGTAGAGTTATCAATATGCTTTAGTAAAGTGAGCTCCCTTATAGGCATCGCCTACAACCAATGAACTTTCAGGATTGGATCCAAAAATAAAAGTCCAAAAACATCTTTCAGGTTTCTTGCAAAATCCCAAAGAATCCCTATTTCTATGCCTGCTTTCAGTTTCTCACGTCTTGGGAATTATGATTATGTTTCTTTCGTAACCAAATGGAAGATAGAAAGGATGAAGACAAGAATAAGAAAGGAAAGCAGCATGGGTCAGTGTAATTAGTGCTGACTTTGGAGTCACGGACCCTAAGTCTGATTCCAATTCTGTTACTTATGAGCTGTGTGACCTTCAGTGGGTCACAACATCTCTGGCCTTTTGTTTCCTTGTCTCTAAATGAGAAGGCTGGACTAGAGAGGGGCCGCTAAGGTCCTTTCCATCTCTTTGTCTATGATCCTAGGAACATTTCCCTAGGTTCTGGTTTTAAATTTTTGATCGTCTTAGATTTGAAGTCATGTGACTACACGATTCCTGAAATACTCATTTACTAAAGATACTTCCTAAGTCAGCAAAATGAGAAGTACCCCAAAGAATGTGTGAAGGCTTGCTGATGAAACTGAACAGAAATTATAGGAAAGAAACATGCATTTATTAAGTACCTGCTGTGCACAAGTCTCCGTGCTAAGGGCTTTGCGAATATGATCTCGTTTAATTCCCACAACAACTCTGGGTGCTGTGTTATCCTCATTTCACAGTTGAGGAAAATGAGGCAGACAGAGGTCAAGTTACAAGGTTGTCATATAGCTATCAAGCATCTGAGGCCAGATTTGAACCCAGGTGTTCTTGACTCTGGGCCCAGTGCTCTAATCACTGCACTCTCTTGCTGCCTTTCTAGCTACGAGTAGTGGTCTAAGGGTGAAGTTCTACATTAGTGCAATCCTGGTCCCATTTGGCCTGATTTAGGATAGGTAAGCATTTGTAAGATCACAGATTCAAATCTGAAGGTGACTTTACAAGTTGTCTTGTCTGACCTCTTCATTTAACAGATGAAAAACTGGAGCTCGTTGAGCTAAGGGCACGTGCCAATGGACACACAAATATTAAGCATCAGAACCAAGATTCAAGCTCAGGTCCTTCGACTCCAGACCTATAATTCTGTCCACAGACCCCCTCCCCCCACTGGTTATACTGACTCTAGTGAAGGACACAGTGTCTGGAGACCTGGGTTCAAATTCTATGCCAAACCCTTACTAATTGTGTGAACATGGATAAGTCGCCTAACCTCTCTGTGCCTAACCTTCTCCATCTACAAAATGAGGGAAATGATACTTGACCTGTCTATGTCACTAGGATGATCTTTGGTAATCACCTTGCAAACCTCCAAGCACCTTGAAATGTGAGTATTATATTTTATTTTTTCTATTGCTAGTGTGAGATGTTTTTTGGCAGAGACCAAATCCATCTCAAGTCTAGTTTCCAGACCCATGAATGCCTGAATCCTTTCTCTTGATTCAAAAACAGAGGAAATCCCCACTTCAGGGGTTCAACATCTGAGCCAAATTCCCCCAAACATCTCCCTCTCCCTTTTTCCCCTTATCTTTGACCTTGGGCCTTGTACCCCACAAAGCATCACTTCTGTCTACCATTCAGCCAACATCTTGTCAAACTGGCCTGCAAGATTAAGTTTCCTGATTCTGAATTCAATATTGCAACCCTAAGGATATAAGAACCAAGCTGGAACATTCTGTTTTAAAAAAATGGATAAAATTGTTTCAGCTCCGAGACCACAGTTTGCCCTGACTCGAATGATAAATCATCATGAGTGACACTAAGTGAAATGAGTTAGATGTTCTCTGCTTTATTCCAGCCCATTAGGAGGCCCTTTACATGTGCCACAACCTTCAACCCTCCCTCCAAAAGGCTGGTGGAGCATCATTGGCTGGTCCCATTCAGGGCTCTGGTGAATGCCCATTCTGTGTACCCTGGCACCCATACAGGGCTCTACTAAGGCAAGTGGTTATGACATGGTTATATCTCATGGATTCATGGGCGACTCTCACATCATACAGTAGGAATGACTTTTGTGCACTTGACACAAATACACTTACACAAAATATCGGGATTCTCTTGTTAATGGAGTGATTGTGGATTTCCAAAGTGGCCATCTTTGTCTGTGCAGCTACAGGGCTGACGCTGAAGTCAGGGACACCTGGGATCAAAGTCACTAATGTCTCTAAGCCTCAATTTCCTCATATGAAAAATGGAAATAATTGTGTCCATACTGCCATAGGGTTATTTTGAGGTTTGAAAGATATATAAAACTGGGGCAGCTAGGTGACACAGTAGATAGAGCACCAGCCCCGGAATCAGGAGGACCTGAATTCAAATCTGGCCTCAGACACTTGACACTAGCTGTGTGATCCTAGGCAAGTCACTTAACCCCAATTGCTTCACCAAAAAAAGAAAGATATATAAAACCTAGAAAGTGCTTTGCACACCTTAAAATGCTCAAATATTTAATTTTAATTCAATATATTTAATATTAATAATTTAATAATAGTTCTGATTGATATTTTTATTTCCATGCTTTCTTCTCACTCTCACAAATAAAATCTCTGGGGCTTTAAAAATCTGGTTAAATGTCACTCTAAGAACAAGGCTCTCAAAAAGAGGAGCAGTTTCCTCAGCACCCTTTGGAAAAACATTATCAGCCAAACATTGGCAAATAATGTATTCTTTTTTGTTTTAAAGGTAGCTAGCGTCCCTTAAAGGCATGTGTAGATTTAGACCTATAAAAGACACTAGAAGTCATTGATCACAACTCTCTTGCTTTATAGAAGAGGAAACTGAGCATAACAGGCATTAAATAACTTGCCAGTCTGAGTCAGGATTTGAACACAGGTCTTCCTGTCTCCATTGTACCATGTTACCACTAAGGTTCTTCGTCAATAGGGATAGGAAATTTTTGAATAGGCTTTTTTTTTATTTTTAGTGAGGCAGTGGGGGTTAAGTGACTTGCCCAGGGTCACACAGCTAGAAAGTGTCAAGTATCTGAAGCCGGATTTGAACTCGGGTCCTCCTGACTCCAGGGCTGGTGCTCTATCCACTGCGCCACCTAGGAAATTTTTTGAATAGAAATGTTTCTAAATATTGACCAGGAATTGACTCATGAAATCAGTAATGTTGGACACCAACATTGATTCCAGTTGGTGACATTCAGTAGTCCCATTGAAGAGGATCCTCTGTAACAGTGTATGTCTGCAGAGTGCTTTGTCAATCTTAAGGCATCCGCTAGGTGTGACTTTTTATGTTATTGCTATTCTAAGGCATTCCTGAATTTGTGAGTATATTTATGGAGGAGCAGGTAGGTGCTGTCTCTGCCACACACTAGGCCATGTGTCCTTGGACAAGTCTTTAAACCACAGAGTGCCCCAGGCAACTCTAAGACTCCAAGTTGCAGAGAAAGGCTGATCTGTGTTAGTGGAGGGAGTTTCCACACTGAGAGTTCCCATTACCAATGAAGTCAGAGGTCCAGTCCCTGCCCCCTTTCAAGAACTTCACAAGTTACAACCATGTCTCTCTTGGTCTTGAAATTCTTTTTCCCTTGGTACAAGAATCTAGAAAGCCCACCCTTTATTTCTAAATATTGTTTTAAAATTTATACCGCTTGGTGGTATGGCTTCTTCTTCTTCTTCATAATTTTTAAAAAATTTTAAATTTAAATACAAAATGTGAAAAGAAGAAAATTGCCATGTACATAGTGACCACAAAAGAGGATTCATTGTAAGACAACAAATGTCCATTTCAAGAAAATCTATGCAGTAAATATTACACACTGTTTGTAAAGCTGCCCAGTTTTTCTTTGCTTCCTTGTTGGTTTTCTTTTGTTCTCTGCTGTGCACTTTTTACTTTATTTTCCCCCCTCCCCCCCAAGGGAGCTATAATTAAGCATGGAGATAGATAGATAGATAGACAGATAAAGATATAGACAGATATACATAGATATCTATAAACATATGTGTATATACACATATACACTCATTCACATGTGTTAGATCGTACTATGCTTATTTCTTCCTATCATCTGTTCCTCTGAAGGTAGATAGCATCTTCCTTAATAAGTCCAAGTTTTTTCATGTTTTTCTAAATCAACCAGCTCATCATTTCCTATACCATGGCAATATACCAACTGAATCATATCCTATCTGAGAGATTGTCTATGAAAATTTTCCCTCAATTTTCTGTATTACTTCTGTTCTGCCTACATAGGTTTCATTTATACAAGAATATTTTAATTAAAAAGAATTAAAATTATCCTTTTTACACTTCAACAATGCTCTTGCCTCAAAATATAGTTTAAGGTTTGATACTGTTGAATCTACTTCCTTTAAATCTTTTTTCCCTTGGTTTCTTTCAAGTTCCTGACCTTTTGTTTTTTCCAAATGAACTTTATTATTATTTTTTCTAACTCAGTAAAATAATTTTAGTAATTTAATTGAAACGACATTGAATCAACAGATTAGGTAAAATTGTCATTTAAAAATGATATTGGCTTTATCTACTCATGAACAATAAACATTACTTCAATTATTTAGATCTGAGTTTATTTGTACAAAAGGTGTTTTATGTTTATGTTCATATAGTTCCTATGTTTGTTTTGGCAGATATAAGTGCAGGTATTTTATATTGTCTAGATATTTTAACTGGTCTAAAAAATATTGAATAATATTGCTGGCACATAGTGTAGTTTCTCTATTTTTCACTTTTGATTAAATCTATTTTAACTTTAACTTTGAGATCATGACTACTATCCTTGCTTTTTTTTTTACATTCTAAATTCTATTCCTGCCCTTTATTTTATCTTTGTGTATAGCTCTCATTTTTATGCTTCCTAAAAGCAACATATTGTTGAGTTCAAATTTTTAATTTGTTTCCATTTTATGGGTAAATTCGTCCCATTCACATTCTAAGCTACAATTACTTGTTGAGTATTTTCCTTCTTCCTGTTTTTCCTCACTATCTTTTTCACCTTACTTATCTTATCCCTCCACACTCTTCTGCTTTACTTCTATCCACTACCTTGCTCTCTTATTCCTTAACCTACCCACCCCTCTAAGAGTCCTTTCTTTATCCTCTCCCCTCACCCTATCCCCTTGTCCTCTTTTTTCCTGAATTTAAAAATCTTCTCCCTCTCTCTCTCTGCATCATTCTTTTGATTTTGTTTTATGATTTCTTTGTGTCTTAGAATGTCATTAGCTTCTCATCACCCAATTCTAGTTTTCTTTGTTTTTAACATTTCTAGTATTTTATTTTTCCCCAGTTACATGTAAAAACAATTTTTAACATTTGTTTTTAAAACTTCAGGTTCCAAATTTTCTCACTTCCTCCCTCCACACCCTTGCCCATTGAGAAGGCAAGCAATTTGATATAGTTCATACATGTGAAGTCACACAAAACATTTCCATAATAGTCATGTTGTGAATGAAAACATAGAACAAAAAAAAACCCTCAAGAAAAATTAAGAAAGTAAAAAAAAGGATGTTTCAATCTGTATTCAGACACTACCAGTTCTTTCTCTGGGGATGGATAGCATTTTTTCATCATAAGTCTTTCAGAGTTATCTTGGATCATAGCTAAGTCATCCACAGCTAATCATCTTACAATATTGATGTTACTTTGTACACAGTACATTTCACTTTGTATCATTTCATGTAAGTCTTTCCAAGTTTTTTTCTGAGCATATCCTGCTCATCGTTTCTTAGAGAATAATAGTATTCCATCATAATCACATAACACCAATTGTTCAGCCTCAATTTCCAATTCTTTGCCACTACAAACAAAGCTGCTATAAATATTTTTGTACATGTAGGTCCTTTTCCTTTTTGTTTTTTTTTTTTTATCTCTTTTGGGATACAAACTTAGTAGTGATGTTGTTAAGTCAAAGGGTATGAATGATTTTATAGACCTTTGGATATAGTTCCAAATTGCTCTATAGATTGGTTGAATCAGTTCACAACCCTAACAACAATGCATTAATTTGTCATTTTTCCCATATCATTCCAATTCTAGTTTTCAAGGAATTATTTTTTTCCAGATTCTCTATTTCCAGTTGGTTAACTTTCTTTCCATAATTTTCTTGATTTTCTTAGATTGCTTTTTTTTCTTCTAATTTTTCCTCCATCTCTCTTATTTAATTTTAAAGTCCTAAGTTCTTGATTTTCTTGATTTTCTTAGATTGCTTTTTTTTCTGCTTCTAATTTTTCCTCTATCTCTCTTATTTAATTTTAAAGTCCTAAGTTCTTTTGAGAACTCTTTTTATGCTTGGGACCATTTGACATTTCTCATTGAAAAAAGAGTGACTCCTTTTTTTAAGCTTCATTATCTTCCTCTGAATATGAACCCAGATCTTCTCTATCCCTATATTAACTATCTGTGGTTGGGTTCTCTCTCCTTTGCTTACTCATTTTTATTTATGTATTTATTTAGCAACTATTAGTGTAATCAAGTTATAGTCCCAAGGTATGCGGAGTGATGCCCCAAGCTTCAGGTCCTTCTTACTGTTTTTTTTCCTGAGGTCTGTCTCTGGGTCCAACCTTGGAGTCTCCTCTCCACTCCTAAACCACAGCTAGGGTCCCCAGCCACACTGTCTTACAAATGATCTTGCTCCCTGTGGTCCCTCTGGTGGCTGCAAACTATAGCTATCCTCTCTGCTCTGGAACTGAAACCAGGGACTTTATTCTCTTGCATGTGCCACAGGCTACATGGTCCCTGCCCCTCTGCTACTGCATTCACCAGTTATGTGCTAGCTCCTTCTCCCCCACAGTGGCAGCCTGGAACACGTGTGGTCAGCACAGTTGGGCTTGGTGTCCCTCAACAGTGGAATGACCTTCAATCTCCTACTCCACTGTCAGACCTCCCCCACACACACTGTCTGTGAATGAACGTTTCTAAGGCTGAAGCTGCCTCTCAACCCAGCTGCCCCCAGGCTTGTTGTTTGTAGATTCCACGGAATTGGCCTCGAGGTGTTTGCACTTCACTCAGGCAGAACCTTGAACCTCTGTCCTGGGAGGTAGAGTCTTTCCTGGGGGTCTTCTCAAGTTGTCTTAGGAGAACAACTACTTTACCCTGACATTATTTATTTCTACTGCTCTATGTTCTTTCTGAGGCAATGTTCTGCCTTTTTTTGTTGAGGAAATTTGGAGAGCTTAAAGTTTTCTGACCTACTCCACCACCTTCCCAGGATCTTCTTGGTATGGCTTCTTAAACAAATTTAAATTTCTTGTTCTGAGACACTGATCTAGTGTCTTGTGTATGATAAAGGGCTGTCATTGGAGGTAGCAAAATCTTGGTTCACGTCCCATGTCTGGTATTAACTGACTCTGTAGCCTTCAGTAAGTCACTGAACCCTTTAGCGCCCTGAGCATCTCAAAGGTTACAAATGACAGATGCACTGCTGATGTGCATTGGAGAAAATGGGCTTGGGGGAAGGGCAGCTAGGTGTTGCAGTGGACAGAGTACCCAGCATAGGGTACGGAGGACCTGAATTCAAATCTGACCTCAGACACTTAACTAGCTTGGTCAGTTTGAGCAAGTCACTTAACTCTGCTTGCCCCAGCTCCTCATCTGTAAAATGAGCTGGAGAAGGAAATGGTAAACCACTCCAGTATCTTTGCTAGGACAACCCCAAATGGGGTCACAAAGAGTCAGATATGACTGAAAACAATTGAATACCATTGGAGAAGGGAGTTTCTCAACCTGGAGTTCCCCCAAACCAAAGAAGTTCTTTCTTGGTTGAATTGTTTCCTCTCCCCACCCCTTGTCCATCTATCATTCTCACTGATATCAGGAATAACCAGTGAGGAAATTTCCTTTTACCAGTGCAGTTAGGTAACACATGAGTTGCCTGGGGCATTGAGATGTTAATTTGCTAAATGCCGCACAGGGGGATGTGGCATCCTGGGCATGACTTGAACCCAGCTTTTCTGCCTCAAAGGCTAGCTAGTTCTCCACCAGCCGACATCACTGACACATTTCCTGCGGTATCATAAGCATCACTGAAAATAATAAGAAACACTGATTCAAGTCACAAGGGCTTTTTCTTGTGTTCCTATACATCTGTTTATATGTGAAAGTGAGAGAAGGAAAGGGAAGGAGGGAAAGCAGGGATATGTGTGTGTGTTTGTGTCCCCCCACCCCACCCCTGGGGTTCAGTTTTGATCTTGTCTGGGTCTTAGGACTTTCTTCTTGAAAGCGTTTCCTGCTTGGGAGAGCTGGGAGCGTCTCCTCTCTGCTTATCACTTATCACACTGGCTCTAGGTTTATCGTGTTTCAGAGACCACACAGCAAGAGAACGAGGAGGGGAGGAACCCTCCCAAGAAGGTTTCCTTGTTTAGGAAACTGATCTACAGAATCTGGACACAATGTGCATCTTCACCCGCAGTGGATGAGGAAGGAGGACAGAAGGAGGACAGCTGGGGAGGAGAAGCAAGACTCCTGGCTGGGAATTTTTCCCCCATAGACACCTTCAAAATCGATCAAAGCTGTAGAAGAGTCCCTTGATCTTGCAGATTCCCTTTTGATTTAATGTTTAAAGAAAACTCTCCCCTACAGAAAAGCTCCACTTGTCAGCAAAGAAGCTGTGGCCAGTAGCAATGGCCAATCCCAGGTCGTGGAAGAAGCAGGCCTCCCAATCCCAGAGATTCCAAAGTCTGGGATGAAACCGAAACCCAATAGGTGGGCTCAGTTCCTTTACCCACAGCCCAGACTCACTTGCAAAATGAGAATGGGGAAGAATTGCAGAAGGCCACTTTTAATCTCTGGTGTCAGAGTCGATCTTTTGTTGGTATTCCAATTCTTGCCTTGACTATTTAAATGAAATCACTTTGTCTTTCGCAGGGGGTGACAGTCATTCATAGGAATGGTGACCCACAAAGGAACCAGGCTGCCTTAGAGACTGAACAGGGTTACAGAGGAATTGGCCTGAGCAAGAATTCACTGGAACAGAAATTGTCGTGACCAGTTATCATAGTAGAAATGGGGAAAATAGAGGTAAAGATCACAACATAGAAGCATCATAACTGACAGGTCTGCAGTACTTGAAAGACCATCCATGATCACCTTGAAGCCTCACAATAAGACTGCAAAGGCAGTAAACATCCCCATTTTACAGGTGAAGAAAGTGAGGCTGAGATGAAGGACTGATCTGCCCATTGCCACACAACTGAGCTTCGTAGAGAAGTGATTTGTCCAAGACCACATGCTTTGTGAGCTTGAAGAAGCAGGAATGAAACCTATCCATTAAGAAGTGTTTCCCGACTTGGGGAAATAGGGCTTCTTTCCTTTGCCTACACTATGAGCCCTTTGCCAATTTGAGGTGTAGGTCACATTACTAGAGGCAGCTAGGTGGCACAATACATAGTGTGTTGAACCTGGAATCTGAGTTCAAATTTGGCCTCTGACACTTTTTAATGTTTATTTACCTTAGTTTTCTCATCTGTAAAATGGGAATAATAGCACCTGCCTCCCAGGATTTTTGTAATGGTAAAATGAATTAATATTTATAAAGGTATTTGCAAATATTAAAGCACTATATAAATGTCACAAAATAAATAATAATAATAACAACAACAATAAGCAAGGGCTTATTCCAGAGCAGCATAAGAGAGGTAGAAACTCATCATTCATTCAGTCACTCAATAAGCATTTATTAAGTTCCTACTATGCACTAGGCACTGTTCTAAATGCTTGGGACAGAAAAGCACTTAGCACAAAGCTATCTGTGCCTCCAAGACTTACCTTCTAGGGGTTTGGGAAGGGTGTGTGTGTGTGTGTGTGTGTGTGTGTGTGTGTGCTTTATACATATTTAGCACCAGAATATAGCCTTTATTAGTTCAATTAAGTTTATCAGCTCAGATCTTAAAAAACACCCCAAAATGCAAATGAATATCTAAGAAGTTATCCTTATCCTGGGTATTCTTTCCCGGGGACATTTGGAAAATGCCCATCAATATAAAGGTCACATTGGGTAGAATTTGTATGTGTGCTCAGATGAGGATGAAATGTTGTCCTTTTCACACACTGGTTTGTTTATTTGTTTTAAACATTCTACTGCAGATTCTCCAGATAATTGCTAGTAAAAGGAAAGCTGCTTGAAGAATCTTTCCTTCTCTCCCTCTCCGTCCCCCCCCACACATATGCATACACACACACACACACACACACACACATGAGAGCAAGAATGAACAAACACACACAGAGAAGTTCGTTTGAATAGTAACTGACCTAGGCCAATTAAAATCTAATATTGCTTCAGAAAGCAAAAGAACATAACGAGATGTTTTAAGATATATAAGAAAATTGGTAATAGCCCATATTTCATGTGGCAAAGAAAAAGTCAACTGAGAAATGCATGCTTCCATTCTACTCTGGGGCAACAACCAGATATTGAACATATGTGAAAATGACATGGAAACTTCCCTTCCATATGTTTTCACGCAAAATACTGTGGCCTCTTTCATCTCTGTTCTAGCAATACTTATTCTTAAGCATTCATTATTTTATATGAGGTGTCATGACATATTAAGCTCAAATCCTATTCAAAGCTTCATTATTTGAATTATGCGATGATTTTAACACATAAAGGAATATCTTCTTAATGTTTAATGTCACTAAAACCAACCATTCCACCTAGTTTCTTTATTGACTTCTACTAGATACCTGCTCAGTCATAGCCTAGAAATGTTTCTGAAATTCAACTTCAAAGTAGTCTTAAGGTAATACTTATGAATTGTCAAATTGTCATAGATACCTTCCAGTTTTTTTTAAACTCACCAATTCAGGATTCTTCTCCTAGAACCCATGGAGTGTTTACCATCTCCAAGAACTCTGAATATGTACATTTCGATTTCAATGACTCAGAATCCTACCCAATTTATTTAAATACTATTTTGCATCCAGAAAGATCTACCCCAGGACTGATTTGAATTCTCCTTTTACAGCATTCCAGCAAAAAATGGAGAACAGTAATGTTCTCATTCAAATCTATGACCAAGGAAAATAATGGCATCTATTTCTCTGGCATTAACTCAGCTTAGTTTATGAAATGTTTCCTTCACAGTATCCCTGAGTGGAGGTGGGAGGTGGGGGAGGTGTACAAGTAGTAATCTCATTTTGTTGGAGGAAGAAACTGAGACTCAAGGAAACCTAATGGTTTGCTTATGATCAGTCTGCCTAAAACACCAGGGTTTGAACTCAAGTCTCTGGCCTCCAAGATCAGCTTGCTTTCCACTCCGCTAGATCACCTCTCTTACAAATCCCAATTTCTCTTAGGGATAGGAAGCACTTGGTCAAACAATCTGCCGGCCTAGGGAGTGAGGGGATGGAGGTGGAGAAACCAGGTCCCTATGAAAGAGAAGTAAGGATTTATATTAAGGGAAAAATGATCTTCGTTCTACTAAGATCATAGAGATCGATAGGAAGGGACCTCAAAGGGCATCTCGTACCACCCCCCTCATTCTACAGATTCAGAAGGTGAAGCCTATAAAAAGGAAGTGACTTGATCAAGGTCACATGGATAAGTATGGGAGATGGGCTTTGACCCAGATCCTCTGACCTCATAGTCAGTGCTCTTTCCACCGTAAACCACTGCCTAACTTGTTGAGTTTTCATTTATACCTATGCATATATATGATCTTATATGTAGTATATATTACACACACACACACACACACACACACACACACACACACACACAGAGTTACATTGACCACCAAAGTTTATCATCTGCAAAAAGGCAGTTTCCTTATATGTCTACACAGTCAATGCTTGACTATCTGAATATGGATAATCTGTAGCTTTTTCTCTTCTTTGTCAATTAAAAATTTTTTTTAGCACCAGGTTCGCTTCCCTTTCCTTTATTACTGTAAAATGGGGACCTTGAAAAAGGAAATGGCAAGCCATTCCACACCCCACTGGGGCCATGAAGAGTTGGACACAACTGAAAACCACTTAACAAGAATCATGGCAAGACTGACTTCTCTTTTCCTCAGTTGGAGGATTTTGAAGGAATTTTTTTAAAACTTAAAATACTTGAAGTCTTTGTACCCACATTGCCTAACATAGTCCCTAGCATATGGGGGGCTCTTTATCCATCCTTGTTGATAGACTGAGCAAATCAAATTAGAATCCCAGATATACAATAAATGTTTATTACAAAATTGCCAAGTCAAAGGTTTCAGATTCTATTTTGGTTCTGACTGGTTCCACCACTGCTCCCCTCAATTAGCATACCCTAGCACTTCATGTGCAAATGGACAGCTTTTTTGAAAGCTCAACTACATCCTGGGGAGAATGCCTGTTTTATCAATGGGGACAAAAATGGCAAAATGTGCCTGGCTTTTTATGGTTCTTCTTGGGATAGTTAATATTCTTGCTTCCCTGTCTGGCAAATCTTTTTAAAAAAAATCTATCAATGAAGACCTCCCTAGAAACCATCTATCTGCCATGTTTCTCACACGTCCTAATATCCTCACAAGCTTATTTGAATATTTTTATCTAATTTACTTCATCTGTTGTTTTTATTACCAGCTAATTTAATATCCTCTCTTCTTTTATATTTGTAAAAGCCAGTGAATGCAGAAATGTGCAGCCAGCCTAGACCCTCAGGCCTGTGGATCAAGATGGCAGGCTGGCCTGGGCTCCCTTGGGGACAGTAGTGCCAGAAGGGTGATTGGACACAGTGACCTGTCTGCATGAGATGAGACAAAAACAGAAGGTCTGTAATGCTGATGAACTAACCTGTCACTCACAAGCTCAGGTCTGCAAAAAAGAGAAGATGCAGTCAATATTTAGTGACCACACGAGGTGGAAATGCAAACAATCATTTACTTTAAAATGGGCAGACCCCATTAGAGACGCCTGTTAGTTTTATTTATCCAGATTCACTGGAGAAAGGGGAGGAGGTCCAGAACTCACTCTGTGGTTCCATTTTTAAAGAATTTGAAAATAAAAATGGAATGCTGTAAAAACTCGTCCTGAGATTCAGGGCATCTAGAAGCCTGACACAGCTCCGTGCTCCCTGGAATCGGGGTTGGATTCCAAACAGTGCAGTTATGAATCAAATTCACTATGAGCAATGAGTTTCTAGATCTTGACATGCCAGGCAAGGAGACTGGTCTGCAGAAGGCTGGGCTGCTTAATTGCTTGCTTGGGGGAGGGAAAATCCAGAGGGAAAGGTAGAGGAGCAGCAATGTACCTTGGAGCCCACATTCCCAGCTGCTAGATAATGGGCAGTAGAACCAGCTTCTGTCTACCCATTGTCATCTCCAGGGGAAGCCACTGTGGACACTGGCTCCTGGGGGTGGAAGAAATTGAGATAAAGGAAAAATCTGGAGCAGCCCTCTAAGAAGCAGCTTGAAGCAGTCTGGAGGAGGAATGTGTCTGAAGAGCAGGTCATTGACTCCCGTAACCCTGGCCATTTGGCAACTAAGCTGGTGGAGGAGTGGTGGGGGGGAAGGAAGGAGAGACAGACAGACAGACAGAAAGAGAGAGGAGAGAGAGAGACAGAGAGAGACAGAGACAGAGATAGAGATAGACAGAGAGACAGAGACAGAAAGACAGACACACATAGACAGACACCCACACACAGAAAGGAGAGAGAGAAAGAGAGAGAGAGAGAGAGAGAGAGAGAGAGAGAGAGACAGAGACAGAGACAGAGAGAGAGAGCTTAACATTGTAATTATAAAATATACACGTAAAGGGATGCCCAGCAAATGCTGACAAATGGGCAGGTCCACAACTCTGATGGACCTCTGAAAATGGCATTTAAATTGAGAGCTGCTGGAATGTGGACATGGAAAGCTACAGAATGGTGTTCAAGTTTCGCATCTCCACAGCGATAGAAGTTAAGCACTCATTTGGCATCACTTGTCCCTTGCATTCGGCCATAGCAGGAAAACTACTCATTCCCCAACATTAACGTGTCCTACTTCACCCTGCATTAGCAGAGATGCATCTGCCTCATTTCAGCTTTCTGATTTTCAAGGAGAGAGAATGATCTTTAGCCAATTTTCTTCTTCCTTCAAATGCAGTTTAGTATTTTAGGTTCAAATAAAAAAAGTCCATTTTCCCCTTAACCAAATAAATACACGAAATCTATTTCAACTGCAATTTGCAAACTAGTAACTTTCCTCATTTTAACCAGCCAGAGAAGCACATGCCTGAGTTGTTGCTTTAACCAAATAAGTGATGAGAGATACAACTTGTTTTCAAAACTAAGTCCTTCAGTATAATGACTTATTAAGTATTTATTCTAATGTCAGAATGCACAGCAAGTTGTCAATATATATGGGACTCCTGCATACTGCTCCTGGAAACAATATTTGGAGTGCATTAAAAGCTCAAAATCATATCATGATGATCATGATGACGACGATGGCGTCGATGACAATGATGATACCCCAGCTTTCTATTATAACCTCAAAAGGAAAAAAATACTCTATGTCTTGTCTATGTAAAACGTGTTTGTTTCCTTTTGGTGCCTAGCCCGCTGTTATTGATTTTCACAGAACATTAGTAAATAACAAAATAGAAGGACCGCGCCTGATTCTTGCCTGAGCCGTCTTTCCTCAACTGAGGGACACCCATGTAATAAGCAACACGAAAAGGAAATCATATTTCTTGTTGGAGAGCAAGGCAAAATCATGTCACCTAGTATTTATTCACTGCCATGTATTTAAACAAGTGCCCTGCTTACAGACATGAGAGGAATGGGCTGATGAAGCAGGACAGGAAAGCTCTCAGGAACTCAAGTTTCATTTTGGTATTTGTTTTTAAGTGGTGGTACCTACATGATTCCTCACTGCCACGACTGTTTCAGGAACATTTCATGGACTCATCCGGTAATGTACACGTGTCTCAAAAGGAAATGAGCACTTTACAACATGGTCTATATATGTATTTTTTTTCCTCACAAATAACTGTCCACACTTCATTACTTGAAAGCCTGCATAGCAGAACAAGGCTTTAAAGTTTAAAACAAAACAAAACAAAACAAAACATTTCCTTGATGAAGAAAAACAACCACCAACCCTATCTCTTGTGTTGAAATGAGTGCAACTCACTGGTAAACAAGGCATTCTCGATCTCACATTCTCCATCTAAAAATACATTACGAGGCACACTGGTATTAATAAACCATGTGCTTTCCGAGCCGTAAATGTTGGGCTGTAATTTAGTTGAAAACCGTGTAGGATGGTGTGTTTTCTATGACTGTATTAAAAATACAGGGGACAAATTCCATATCCCTAGCATAACCAGCTTGTCTTAATTAGACACTGTGTAATAAAAAAAAAAAGGAAAGAAAAGAAAAAAGAACTGTATACACGCAAAAATAAAAAAATTAGGAACTTTTGAGAGTTTTAAAATATCTTTTTGCTGTATTCAGAATTTATAACTCAATGGTCAATGAATAAACTGAGAGTACTTAGAAAATTGTTAGTAAAAAAGAGATACACATAGATTTTTAAAGCCCAGGAATCCCAGGCATCCCTCCCCACCCCCCATCTCCACCTCCACCTCCAGCATACTCATAGACAAATAAACCTTCCTCTGCAAGAGGACCCTCTTATTTCTTCCCATCTCAGATTATTGGAAGGCAAATTCAAAGACAATGCCTATGGCTCCTCTCTCTGCTCTCCACACTAACATTTCACCATGGACAGAAACTACAGATTGAACAGAAATCACAAAAACAGAGAGAAGCGGGACTCACACTGACCCATTTGGCAGACAAAGACGCCCAAACAGCCAAGCTCTACACAAAATCAGCTGGGGAGGCCTCTGCGAGGGATTCTTCTGACATTTCATCACAGCAGCCCCAGCCCAGCTCACCTCCCTGAGTCCAGGAAGGCAGAACAAAATAGAGCTGTTTATGAGAGCTGTTGTACGGGATTGCATTAGAGCTGGCCACCTGGCCTTTCCAGATCGTGGCAGGGCTCCATTGCAGCTGGCCCCCTCTGCAGCACACAAGACTCCCCCATTTACCAAGGTCCAGAACACATTATCTGCTTTAGGAGTAAAAGTTTAAAAAAAAAAAGAAAAAGAAAAAAAAAGAAGAAAAAATAAATAAAAGGAAACATCTGTAGCCAGGACTATAAGAATTACAGTCTATATTTTAAAAATTGAACAGCATCAGAAATTAAAAAAAAAAAAACCATAACTACCTAGTCAATGTATCACTTTATTCTCTACTTCATTCACTTTGTTTCTTTCACAAATCACAGCAGTAAAGTCTAAAGCAAGATCTAAAAAACAGTTTTTGCAAAACTCAGACAAAATTTTAAGGTGGGATATTTTTAAAAGCATTTATTCCATATGAGTTTTAACCACTGCTGCCCTGGCCAGGTTTAATGTGGTTTTGTGGCTGCCTCACTCTCAGGACTACACTGGCAGGCAGCAGAAATACAGATAGAAAGATAGTACTGTAAATATGAATTATGTGAATCATATGGGGAGACCCTTGTGGAAAAAAAAATTCAAAGAGGAGTTGAGAGATGGCTGACTCCATACCTGACCAATTACAGCTTGCATGGTCCATGTGTCCTGCTGAGCTGAGAGATCGCAATCCATCATATGTTGTCTTTGAAAAGGAGAATGGGGCTTTCTGGCATGCATCTGTCAATCAACTTCTGCACTCCCAACCATCACCAAAAGCAGGGGAAAAAAAGTCCAGCGGCTCCACCAAATAGGATGAAACAGTCATGTGACCTCCAGCACACACACACACACACACACACACACACACACACACACACACACAC
>NW_020954595.1:6591261-6620282 GCF_900497805.2 Vombatus ursinus | reverse complement strand
CACACACACACACACACACACACACACACACACACACACACACACACACACACAGAGGCACTTCCAAGGAACAGAGGAATTTTCTCCAGATATGAAATGACATTGACAAATATCCAATACCAAGTAAATAAAGTGGGACAAACAGCTAGTCACCAAAGACGAAACATTTGCTGTAATCTTCAGCTAAAGATTTAACAAACCTAGAAGAATTTTTTTTAAAAGCCTAAACTTTTCTGTTAAAGTGTTATTTTTAAGCACATAGTTATTGAAACTTTAACCCTTTGTCTTCTTGCCTACTACCTCTTCCTTTCTTTATCTTTCTCTTTTCTTTTTTTCTCTTTCATTCCCATTTCTTTTCTTTTTACTTCCTTTTTTCTTCCTTGTTTTCTCTCCCTTTTTTCTTTCCTTGTCCTCTTTCTCCTGTTCCTTTCTTTTACCTTTCTAGTCTTCTTTTTCCTTTTTTTACTTTTTCTTTCATCCTTTCTTTTTTCTTTCTCCCTTTCATTCTTCCTTCTTTCCTTCATTCATCTTTCTTTCTTCCCTCTTTCTCTTCCTTCCTTTGAAATTCATTGCGCTGCTTCTCTGACTACCCAATGGTTTTAATCACAGATTGTTGAAATTATTTTTGGGCTATGTGAAGCAATTATTATAGAATTTTTTTATTTTAATTGCAAGCCTGACAAGCTAAGAATTTCTCAACCATGCTCTGTGCTATTTGCTGACTAGAGATATTTACAAACACTCAAGCATTCGTGTGAACTGTAATGACCACTCAAAACAGAAAGCATTCAATTTTGACTAGTATTGTTTAACCACATTTGTGACATTCAATAGGCTGAGAGTTGGTTCCCTCACTATTCTCCCAAACTCACAAAATGTGATAGCAAACATTACCTATTTGTTCTCTCTCAGCTAAGCTGTTTTCAGGATTTTTAAAGACTTTATTCATTTCGTCCTGTCCAAGAACATTCTTCCCTTGTCTAGAAAAACCAAGCGTGAGCAGTAGCAGATGGATGTGTGGTCAGAGACAGCTGATGGGTTGCTATCCCAGGACCTTATTAACCCTTTCAAGATGATGGCAGACACCTGGCTCTGAGTAACAGCTGGGCAGCCTGTGTGCCTTGCTGTTGTTCATTTTCATATAAAATCATGTCCTGTTCAAACCAATAAATAATATCCGCAGATCTTAGAGTGTTGTACTGATCTTTATGCAGGTAAACTTTTTTTCTGAAGTCTTTGAATTCATGGGATGATATTAACCTCTCTGGACCTCAGTTTCCTCATTTGTAAAAATAAATAGATTGGACTTGCTGGCCCCTGAGGACCTTTCTGTCTCTAAATCTAGAATCCTATGAGCTGAACTGTGACCCCTCCTCCCAGTCTTTCAGTACCTGGGTTTTGTTTTGCTTTTCTAAGCAATGTGTTTATATGTAGGGAATTGGTTTCCATATTTAATGCCTACTATTTAAGTAGAAAGAATTGAGGAAAAGGGTGTGAAAAAAGTAGAGTTCTTATCTCTTGATATCTACAAATTCCTTGAACACAAACAAAAATGAAAAAGGATTTTTAAAAAGCCTATAGAAGAGAGGGAACTGAGACTTCCCTAACCCCATAGCAACCAAGACTTTGAAACAGAAATCATCTTCCATGTTGTCAACCCGCACTAAGTGCAAAGAAGCCAAATGTGTTTGAGGGTATGGGTGTGTTTGAGGTGGGGGGAGGCTCTTTCTTTGGACCTGGGAGTCTCCAAAGTCACTGACATGTGTTCTAGATGCATGTCATTAGATATGTGAGATCCCCTTCACTGTAGGCCTTCAGGTAAAGGATGACTGACCTTTTCCATATTGAAGATACTGTCAGAGCAATTCTTGTTTAGGAGCCGGTTAGACCCCTTATAGCCCTAAAAAAGCAGGGATGCTGGGCGAGAGCCCTTGGCTCCTTGGGGACTCAAACACCATGCATGAGCACAGTGGGAGTCCATGGATGCTGGGGTGACTTGACCCTGGCTGGGGGATTGAAGGGGAGGTTGGGGGTCTGAAGACACAGTCAGAATACAATGACCCACCCCAAGGCTCAGAGAAGGACCCTAGTAAGGGAGAATGGAGAGGCTTGGATACCCAAAGACATCAGCCTTTACCAATGGGAGGCTTCCATGTTGGGAGGGGGTAAGTTGACATACTGAGAAGAAGAGACTGAGGAAAGGAGTCTTCTCCCCTAAGCATCAGGATCCTCACCCCCCTCCCCACACAAATACTCCCTTAGTAGAGAGTGCTGTGATAATCTTCAACCCCATATTCCTTGCTCCTTGGGCTCTGTCTTCTATGGCAGATGCTGCCACCCTGGATTGGCTTGACCCCACCTGAGGAGGGGAAAATTGCCAGGAAAAGGGAAAGTGGGTATTTTCAGAATCATCACCCCACACAGTACACTCTTCTGCTCCAAACCTGACCCAGGCATATTTCCAACTCTTACCTCCTCAGTAGCCATCCTTCCTGCTTGGGGATGCCATTTGGCTTTTTAGCCCCAGCACAATCTGGCTCCTTCCTATCCTTCTCCTGTCTCCTTGGCTTTGCATAGGCAGTCCCCCATGCCCAGAATACCCTCTGTCCTCAGCTCTGACTCCTAGAATCTTTAACTTCCTTCAAGGCTCATGTCCTATAGGATGCTATTCCAACCATTCCTGGTTGCTGTATTCTCACCTGCTAAAAATTATTTAACTGGATAAAACTGCAAATTTAGAGCTAGGAATGACCTCGGAGGTCCTATAGCATGTCAGGATCCTCCATCCAGAGCTGGAAGGGACTTCAGAAACCATCCGAGCTCAGCTCTTCCTTTCTACAGGTGAGGAAGCAGTGGTCCAGAGAAGTCATAAAAACTCATCCAAGTAAGTATCAGAGGCAGCATTTGATCCCATAGCCTGCCACGCATCCAGTACTTCACTCCTTATGGAATTGACAACATATCAACAGCGTCTACACTACAGATTATCGAGAGTGTAGACTCCTGGTGTAAGAATCCAAACACGCAGAATAAAGGGAGCATTTGAGCTTAAAGGCTAAGGTGGCAATGGGCAGAAAGATAAAATTGGCAGAAAGAAGTACTAAAGAAAATAGAGAAATGCACAGTCCCAGGAATGAATATTGATTATGGACATTTCCTGGCAAACAGACTGTAGCAAAAGATCCAAAAACATATATTCATTAACTTCAAGTAGGATTCTGACTAGTAAGTAAGTGTGGTTCAATATTAGGAAAATAATTATTATAATTAATCATATTGAAAAGAACAGCATCCAAAACCACATAATTAATAGGAATAGACACAGAAAAAACCTTTGATAAAGCACATCACTTTTAAATGATAAAAATCCTAATTGACTGATACAATAAAAGAAAATCTAAAATCAAAATTCAGCTCTACTTGCAATGAGAAAATATGAGAAGCTTCTCCAAGAAGTACAAAAATGAAGGAAGTGTTCCTAGTTCCTCCTCTGCTACTTGACATAGTTCTAGAAATCCTAACAATAGCAGTAAGGCGAGTAAAAGAAATCAAAGGCACAGACTCAGGCAAAAAGGAGACAAAACTATCCCTCTTTGTTGATAATAGTATGTTGGGTCTAGAAAATTCTCAAAAATCAGCAAAGAAACTAACTGAGACAACACCTTCAGTAAAGTAGAAAGACTAGGTTAAAGAGAAGGAGTTATTCCCTATTTTTTCAGGGAGGTTCCTCATCAGGAGTTCCATATCACGGAAAGCAGAGTTTCAGTTCAAAAGAAAAGCAGTAGGATACAAAATAAATTCACAAATATCAACAGTCTTATTATATAGGAATAACAAAATCTAAGAGAAAATAATTGAAAGGAAAGTCCTATGTAAAATATCTATAAAATGCACAAAATATTTGGGACTAGATTTACCATGACATACTTGAGATTTATGTAGATATAATAACAAAATAATCTTTAAAGAAATAAAGACTGCCTTAAAAAAACTGGAGGAATGTTCAGTGCTTATGATTGGTCTGCACCAATATTATAAAACTGATATTACTTGAATTAACATGCAAGTTTGGTACCCTATCAAATCACCAAGGAGATGCTTTATAGAAATGGACAGAAATAATATAATTCATTTGGGGGAAGAAAAGGTCTAGTATCTCAGGGGAAATCATGGAAAAATTTATTAAATAAATTGGTAGTAAGTAGTGAACATCTAAATAATTTAGTATTAATGAAAAACTAGAACAGTTGAACAGATTAGATAAAGAGAAATTAGACACAATTGAACTCAGTAATTCAGTGTCCTACAAATTAAAAACATAAATTAGCTGGGGAACAATTTCCTGTTTGACAAGAATTGTTGAGAAAGCTAGAAAGCAGTTTGGCAGAAATTAGGATTAGACCAACATATTATACCAGATGACCAGTAAGTTGAAAATAGCTGTGCAACCTGAATATTCCTAATCAACCCAGATCTCACCTGTCTCCAAACACAACGCTATCTCAGCTGCATCATATTGCTTTAACTATGAATTACTATTAATCTTTAGGATTTCTTAAGATCCTTAAGAATGGGAAACAAAAGGGGCTTTTTAGCTATCTTGGGGAAAAGTCAGATTGGATTTTTCTGAGTGGCAGCTGGGGTAGAGGGAATGATGATAACAGATTATGATACTGAGAAAGCTAAATTACTCAAGCCTTATTTTACTTTTTTTTTTTTAACCTGCCAGGGAAAATGACCTCCGGACAGGAAAGGATAGAACAAAAAGGTCTAGTAGGGATTGGAAAGCCAATGTAACAGACAGTAAGAGAGCACTTGGTTGCTTTTGGTGAGTTTAAATCTTAGGCTCAGAAACACTACCTCCCAGGATACTGAAAGAATGCTGAGGAACTTGCTAATCTTTCAAAGATTGTGTAAATTTAGCTCCAATTAAAAATCTCCATGATCTTTGAAAAATAATCAACTTTTTTGGGGGGGTAGGAGAGAACTAGAAATAATGATGCACAAAAAGAGAAAAAAAAAAGAATCACTCTAATGCATTTTTAAAATTTCCAGATGAGAACAGAAGGAGGTTCAGGAAACAGACAGGAAAGCTTTGAAACCAACAAGTTGAATTTATTATATTGTTTTTTTTAATTGCAAGAAGTACATAATAAACATTCATGGCCTCATTTACAATCCTATTTTTCTGCCTGTGTATATGGAATGTTTGCTCACGTCTGCCAAGTTCAATATAACTAAACAATGAACATTTTTTAAAACATCGTGGAGAACAGGAAGGGCATTGCACTGCTAGAGAAGAACATAGAGTCAAAAACCTGAAGAGATCTCCGGCTATGAACTGTAGGACTATGAGTTTGACTTCAATTTCTAGCAAAATAGTAGCACATCTGTGATACCTGTGGACCCAATTATAACGCTTTTATGCACACCATATGTCTTTGGGGGCCAGCAGCCTAAATCACCTAGCAGGCTGACTTTCAGAAGCCTACAGAAAGGCTGTGCATCACTGTAACAATGTTTCAAGTGAGGGAGTGAAATGTCTGACTGTCCCAAAAGATGGCATTCCATTTGACTACCAACCAAATGGTCTTCATTCGCAGGGATTCTTAACCTTTTTTTTTTTCTATCACACCCCACCTTTGACAAGTGAAATCTTTGGAGCCCTTCTCAAAATAATACTTGAAAATTCATAAAACAAAATGCATAGGATTACAAAGGAAGTCAATTATATTTAAATACAATTGTCAAAATATTTTTTAGAAACAAATTCGTAGATCTCAGGTTAAGACACATTAGTGTGTCTTCCCCGAGGCATGAATAGGAAAGCCTCCCGAGAAGGTGCATGCTGTCACCACTTGGGGCAGCAGAGGCAGCCCCAAGTGGTGATAGCATGCTGATTAACTCAGTGATGACCAGATGCAGATTTAGCTAGGGGCTGATAATAGGAGAACAGAAAGGAAGCATGGTGTAGTAGAGTCAGGCTGTCTTGGCTTCAAGTCTTACCTCTGGCATATATTGACTGGGTGACCCTGGTCTAGTCCCTAAATTTCTCAGGGCCTCAGGTAACTGTGGAGGACTATAAATTGTAGTGCAGGTGCTAGTGGGCACTGGTAGAAGGAGGACCCTCAATGGGAGTTTCCTACAGAAATGAAATCCCAAGTCCAGTCCCAAGCTAAATAATAGAAATATTTTTTAGGATATAAAAACAAAACCAAACCAGGAAACCTATGGCTATAGTCCTCATCCATATCTGGAACCTTCTCTCTCAATTAATAACCCTGACATTCTCAGAAGACAGGCATTCAACATGCTATGGCCATATAATTCATCAAGTTCAGCAAAATTATTGGAAAAAACGCGTGTTCCTGCATGGAGCCCTGCAGCTATTTTTCCAAACATGTCTCAGTTACCCTCTCAATTCATCAGGTACAATCAGGGAATAATCCTGAACCACACTCCCCGACAGGTCAAAGAAAGGAAATAAGTGTGTGTGTTGGGGTGTGTGTGGAAGACCCTGGCTTTGGGCCACTGAATAAGGCCCACAAGATAAGGTCACAGAAACATGCCCAGGAGAGCAATCTTCTTGCCCCTGGCTCACTCTCCACCAGGATCCCAGATAGCTTCTTTATTCTCACTTTCTCAAGACCTCTCCAACTCTGGTCCCTACTGCTCTCAGCTCTTCTTCCGCTCCTGGTCAAAGTAGATAGAGCCTCAGGCTATAGCAGCCTGTTACCACTGACACCAGCAGTTCCCAATGTCTAAGGGAGCTGATGCTCACCCAGATACTGAGCCCAAAGCTTCAGTGCTCACAGAGGCTTTCTGATTTCTGACAACCAGGATATCTTGAAAGTCCTTGGTTCAGCCCCATCACCACTTTGCTTTTATGTTTTGCATAGCAAGATAGGAAGTCTCTCTCAAAGGCAAGGCCTCACTTCCTCACTTCCCAGACCTCTCTTGCCTCACTTACCAGACCTCTCTTGTAGCTTCTTGCCCCTCAAGAGTGTGTGTTCTCCCAGACTCCCAGAGGAAGGAAACTGGGAATTGTAAGAAACTATCTTACACCTCACTGTCTGAATTGTTTAATCATTTCCCTAGATGCAGGGGGAAAATAAGTCAAATAGGTAAGAAGGCATGGCACGGGCAGAAGTCAAGGTGTGGTATAGATAGAAGGACAATAATATTATATTACACAGAGGGACAATTTCCAGTGGTGATCACTAGAAGCCAGAAGGGGCTCATCAAGAACAGCTAACAGCATAACCTCATTTTTTGGGGGGGTGATAGCATAACTAGCCTGGCAAATGAAGTAAATGCTATAAATATATACTTATATTTCAGCAGAGCATTTGAAAAAGTTTCTGCCGCTGAACTTGTGGACAAAATGTGCAGAGAAGCAAGCTGGGCCATCATAGAGTTAGGCGAATTTGAAACTGATAGTTGGATTGGGCCCAAAGAACAGGAACTCAGTGCCAACTTGGTTGGAGTTCTCCAGTGAAGTGCCCGAGGGATCTGTCCTTGACCCTCTGTTGTTGGATAGTTTTATCAGGGGCTTGCATAAAGGCAGAGAAGGCAAGCTTTTCCAGTTTACATCTTTGAAGTTGGTGAAGACTCCTTTATGGATGTGGTTGGATTCATTAGCCTTGGAGGTCTGTTCCAACTATGAGATTCTGTAGGAGAATGTGGCTGGTTCAACAAAAGTCATCGTAATTTAGAAAAACTCAAGGAAATGTCAATTCTGGTGACAAGAAATCTTTCCAATTGTGCCGAATATAGCAGTAAGATCACCATTGATGATGTCCTCAGTTAAACATTCTCAGTGAGTATGGTGGCTCACCCTTATAATCCCTGCTCCTGGGAGGCTGGTGGATCTCTTGAGCTCAGAAGTTCTGGGCTGCAGTTTCCTAAGCCAATCAGGAGGGATATTGGGCTGCCTGGGGGACAAACTACCAGAGGTCAGAAATGGAGCACTTCAAAACTACTGTGCCAATCATCAGAGGGATTAGGCCTAGAAGGAGCCACCATCTGTCCAGCATAAGAGATAAGGAGACCTGGTCTCAAAAAAGAAAAAATCCCACCCTTCTCATCTGTTTACATTTTCATTTCTCCAGTATTCTTTAGTATCCTTCATTCTTTGATGTCCTTTGGCCTTATTCTTTGTGGACTCCAAATTTCCAGCATTTCCATCGTCAAAATCCTTCCCTCTGGTAGCTTTATTTTTCTGTGTTTTCCTGCTAAGGGCCAGGCTGAAGGGGCCCTTCAATACTGAAGGGACTTGGCCTCTGGGATTCTTCTTACACTCTGAATCTCCATATATGTAGGGTTGAGTGCCTTCAACCCAGGCTTTATAATCCTCAGGCAGCACAGGTTCATATAAAGCAGGATGGGAAGTTCGGTCCCAGGCAGTGTGGAGTTGTACTGGCTCTCTATTTGTACCTAATTGCATTTCTTAAATAATTTATAAAATTTACATATTGGCATTCCCTTAATGTTCCTTCTTCTAGGACTTGCATTACTGGGAGAATTCCTTAGGGTATGGAAAATAGGGATGATCACCCATGCACTTTAATGGATGACCTTTTGGGGAAAGAAAGGCATTCATCTTTAAGGATAGTCCTAATGAGAGCCTAATCAATTGGCTTTTTTGCACTATTGACATGTATCTAGTTTGCAGTCCATTAAACCCCCAGATTTCTTTCATACAAACAGCTCTCCAGCCTGGCCTCCCACATCCTGTACCTGTGAAGCTGATGTTTCTGAACCCAGATGTAAAACTTTAAATTCATCCCTAATTCAACTGTGCCCTATTTGATTGGGCCAAATGTTTTAGCCTAATGATGTGTAGTATGGATATTGACTTGTCCTCCAGGGTGGTAACTCCTCACAGTTTTGTGACATCTCAAAATGTGCCAAGCGCTCCATTCGTGTTTCCATCATCTGAATTGCTAAGGAAAACCTTTGCTGCATATTCACTAACCTGGGGAGTCTGGTTTCTTTTGCTATGAAATTGTATGTGCGGTACCTATCCTGGATCTGTGCTTGTTTGTTTCTGTTTTGTTTTCAGAAAAAGAGCAGGATGTTAAATCGAGCCAAAAGCAGACTGAGAAAATGAAGAAATCCAGTTGCCAAGGTAAGCCCAGGAAGTGTGGCCTTGGAAGCAGGATCAGCACTGCTGAACACGGTACGGCATCCTTTGATTTCAACTTATTTCTTCCTCCTTCTTTGTGGAAGGCTTTTTCCCCCTGTTCAAGAGAAAGAGCAGGAGAGACGCTGTTGTCTTCAAAGCAAAGAGCCGAGCTGGTGCTCAAACTCGGCTCACTGGTGGTGAGAGCTGCCTGGGAATCCACTGAGAGAGTGGCCGCCCTGACTCTCATCCCTTGTTCTGGGGATTGCCTGTTCAAACGAACAAACAAACAATACAGCAGGCAGAGGGAGGGAGGCAGCCATTGCCCCTTCGTTGTTTCTTTCTTTTTTAACCATTTCATAGAGAACGATGGCTGGTAATCAGTGTTTTTCACACCCAGAATGCGCTTCAGCTCTTGCCTCAGACAATATCACAGGCTTGAGAATCTCAGACTTGGATGGTCGACTGGATGCCCTTTGAAAACTGCACTGAAAAGCTGTTTGGTTTCCCGGTACCTTCTGTAATTACCTTCTGTTGCTTCAGCCAAGATGCTAACTTGTAACTCCTCACAGAAATCTTCCTCGGTGAATAGAAACATGCATCCCTTATTCTCCCAGCCACTGTTCACTGAGGGGCTTTTCTTCTGTCCTGTGATGGGAGGGCCACACTGTCAGCAGAAGCCCGGCCACCATTGTCCCTTTATGCTGGGGTATCAATAGGCCCCAGAACCCGGTCTGTGGTTCGGTAGATCAAAGGGCTTGGTTCACTGTAGAGGTTTGGGGCAATTAATAGGACACAAATTGGAATTAGGGGCTTCTGCCTGGCTCACTGATCACACAGGGAGTGTGTGGGGGGGGGGGGGGATTTCTTCCACTCTGTCTTCTAGAGAAAGGGCTGACCCATTTGAAAATGTCTGAGACTTGACGGGCATCTCATTTCATAGAGGAGGAACCTCAAACGAATAATTATCCACATGTGTGAAGGCATTTCAAAGAGGACACAATTAACATTTGAAAAGTTCTTTTATTTAATTATTGTTCATTAGTGGTAGCTGTTTAGCACACAAGATGTTCACTAGCTAGGAAACCCTCAGGAAGATTCCCCCCAACTCCTTGAGTTTTCTCTATCAGAGAATCAACTAGCATCTATGAAGTCCTGCTATGTGCCAGGCACCAAACTAAGCAGTGAGGGTACAAAGAAAGGCAAAAGGCAATCCCAGCTCTTAAAAAGCTCACGGCCTCATGGAGGAGACAATGTATAAAGAAAGACGTTCAAGCAAGCTGTAAGCAGGATAAGTTGGGGAGAGTCCACAGGCTTAGAACAGCTAGGTGCCACCCCTCTAGTATGGTAGAAATAGTCTCACATTAGTTTAGGGGTTAAATCTATATTATCTAATCCAGTCTCAGAACTCATTGACTCTGCCATCTGCCTCTTAATTTGTAATCTTTCATTTAAAGTCATGTGTGAGGATGTGTGACCCAGGCCAAGTCATTTCCTCTCCCTAAGCTTCAGTTCCCTCATTTAAAAATTGTAAAGGTTGTATTAGATGACCCTGAAGGGCCCTTCCACCTGTAGTTCTATGATCTCTTGCAAACCATTTAAAGACTTAAATCAGAATGGGAGAAATAAATCAAAACATGTTAAGATCAATGCACTTAGTAGGTGCATTTCAGGAGGTCCCCCTACCAATCGCCTAAATGGCATTCGGGACAAAAGTTGGAAATTCAATGCCCTGTCCCTGTCAGCCTGAAGTAGGGAACATCTGTTCCTTTGAGTTAGAACCGTCTTTCTCTTTGGTGAATTAATTTCAGTGGGAAAAGTACCTGATTTGAAGTCAGAAGATCTGAGCTGGGATGTGGCTTTACTGCTTAATATCAATGAAATATTGGGCAGGTGCTTAACCTCTCTGAGCCTCAGTTTCCTCATCTATAAAATGAGAGAGACCTCTACGGGTCCCTGCTGGCTCCAGAATCCCATGATCTTAGTCCAATCACCTTATTTTACAATCTAAAGTCAGCTCATAAACTATTATTTGTAATGCCTTCGCTTGGGCCTGTGACTTTGCCTATGTACTAAACATGAAATGAAGACCATTAATACCCAAACATTCATTGCCTATAACTATTGTGGCTAACAAATGGACAGCCCAGAAGCAAAAGGCTTAGAACGAATCGTTATCTCGCCACGCTAATCAGAATGACAGTAATTAGCCATGGTAATCTCCGTAGCACAACAGGACTTGAGTTTTCAGCATACTGCCATAGCTAGAAGGGTTGATATTGGCTCCTTAGTATTGGACATTCTGAAGGCAAATGGATATCTATAAAAAGAGAGAAATGAGGACAGTCACTGATTGTCCTCTGAGAAACCCAAGATTTTACTGTAATAAAGAGATGATCAGTACAGTAATGACATAATCGGGTTTGTTTTCAAAGCCGTGTAGGGAAATTTGGGGACCCTAATTGCTCTGTCAATTACAATTAGACAGGAGAGAGGTGGTTATGAAATCTAAGCAACAGCTTCCGTATATTTACATGCAACTTTCAGGCATGCAGAAGATGACGGGTTATGTTGACACAGATGCTAATGAGCTTACAGAGAGCCATTCAACAGATGATGAGGTGCTGGCAGCAGAGAGGAGAGTCACCCTGGGTAATGACATAATGGCACCTGATGGGGAAGAAGCAGGTTCACTCCACCCAGCACCAACAATGGGAGGCATTCCTGGGCCTCCATGTCAAGGAAATTATGCCAGGCAAGTTGGGAAGAAGGAAAAATCCTTCACTACCCCAAAGCTGAAAGTCACAGGCATTTGAAACGGCAACGAAGTCCACTCCTAGACTTTCACTTTTTTGAATTCACGTTGGTGGCCTTAATATTCCTGTCCTTTGATATTCTTTAGACTATTTCCAGGGGCATTGTAGTTTGTTTACATCATTGGAGCTTTTTTCTTTTTTTAGCAGAGGACACTGATGGTAATCAAACTGAGCTTCAGAGAGACACTGGAGGAGACTGCTGGACCCACCTGCTTCCATGCTGCCTTCCTTTTCAAAGTTTAGTTCCTTCTATGAGCCTCCCAATGTAAAGCTACCATCATTTCCTTTTTCATGCTCTACGGATTTATGATCCTATGATTAAGTCTGACCTATGCAAACAATAGGGCCTATGGTGGATGGAGAGTTAGAAATGGGGCCTGGAAGGCCAGAGACCAAATCCTGCCTCAGATGCTTACTGCTTGTATAACCTTGGACAAGTAAATTTACTGCTCTATGCCTCAGTTTCCTCATCTGTAAAATGAGGGGGTTGGACTCAATGACCTTTAAGGTCTCTTTTGGCTCTCAATCCTTAATCCTATGATTAATAATGCCTTGGATATACCTGAATAGAATCCTGCACACATACTTGACAAATGATTACCCAGCCTTTTCTTAGAAACTTCTGGGGATGGCAGTGAGGGGGAATCTACCTCCAATATCAGCTCATTCTACTTTTGGACTTCCCTGCCAGCAAGCCTAAACTTGGCTCCAACTTTGCCACTCCCCACTATTACTGCAAGTTTTGTCCTTCAGGCCAAGTGAAATGCTTCTAATCCCTTTTCATCTAAAGAGTTCTTAAATTGTTAAGGATTATTATCTTGTCCTCATCAGGTTCTCTCTTCTCAAGCCTGGACTTTCCTTCAGCTAATTATCATAAACCTGAAAACAAGCCCCTGAGGGCAGGCACTGTCTTCAGTTTTGTGTTTGTATTCCCAGACCCTTTTGCTTGACTGATTGCCCATAGTAGGCGCTTCATAAATGCTTGGGTGACTGCTGTATACACTCTTCTACCTGCTGTCCTTTGAATGATCACCACTTTCTCAATGTCATTCCTCATATATAGTGCCTAGCACTGGAGCAGTATAGACTCCAATGACCATCTAGCCTGGGCAGGATACAGAAGCTTCTTGTTTCCCTAGTCCTAGATGCTATGACTCATTAATACAGCCTAAGAAGAAATTAGTTGTCTTGGTTGATGTATCTCACTGTTAACTCATATCAAGCTTTACTCTTTTTCCATGTGACATCCAACTCAATTATGCTACTAGGATTCCTTCAAATCTCTCCTGGAAACATTTCTTTTGTGAGACTTCTCAAAAATAGTACAGTACTTGCAGCTTCAGAAGTAGGGGAAGGGAGGAAAACATGAAAAGCAGAAAGGGCTGGTGGTGTGAAGAGCTTCCTTTAAAAAAGAGTGTTTGGAGACCAGCCAAGATGGCAAAGAAGAAGGAAAGACACAGCCAAGCTCTCCCTCATGTCTACTCCACAAAGATCTGGAAAATACACTAGACTGAGTCCTAATGGGGAAAGATGAGAGGAAAAATGCATAATGAGTCATTTTTTTTCCAACATAGGTCAGTGTAGGGAGACAGCCAGAGAGGTCTCTGGACAGTGGGCATGGGGTCTAGCTAAGAGTGCATCCCACAGAGTCTTTTAGTTCTGACAAGGAGAGAAGGGGTCCCAGACTTTGTGCATGAAGCAGGAATAGATGTTAACTTGAAGCACCATCACTAACTACTCAGTGCTGGTCGCAGGGCAGACTGGATTCAAAAAAGAGCCCTTGGAGTGGAAGTTCAGGGTAGGGATAGGTCATGAGCTCAATGCTATTTGCTGAGTGAGGAGCAAGAACAGAGAAGCAAGGGCAGAGCTGGATCTCAGAGCCAACCTCCAGCTCCTATCTGAAGCCTTTGGAGAAATAACCAGGGCAGGAATTCTAGGTCAAAGGGGAGAAGACTGAAGTTCTTGTCTGATTGTCTGATTGTCAGATTGTCACTGAGCCTGCAGATCTTTCCAAGTGGCCAAGAGTACTTTACTAGAGCTCCAGCAAGGAAAAGCTTAACAAACTTAGTCTCTCCCAGCTATCTTACCCACTGAGCACTCTTGAAAAACTAATCTTAGTAAGGTGTTAATAGCGGATAAAGTCTCACCCTCCTGGGGTGTTGGCCTTTGAATAGAGGGTTGAAGATGGTGAAGCCTTAATCCAAAGGAATGAGTGGTGGGCTTCCAGATTGCAATGCATGAGGTATTTAGGAGAAGGAGGCATTTCTGGCCCTCTAAAACACATTATATTGAAGGTTCCTGTTGTGGCAGCCATGACTTCAAAACCTAGAGCGAGGACACTAATGCTTTCCAGTTACAAACATTCCATGGTATTGGTTCTTCTACAAGGCGTGGCTATGTTTCAGGAGAGAGACAGACCTGTGATTTCACTGGTATAGAAAGTTCACACAATTTATATAGACCTGTAATTAATTTACAGGCATTTAGAGTTGCCTGGGGACACTGAGAGTTTAAATGACTTGCCCAGGTTCACACAGCCAGTATGTCAGAGACAGGATTTGTACCCAGTTCTTCTTGACTCTGAGGCTCTCTACCACTAACCACAGACCAGCCTCTGTTGTTGAGGTTTAGAGGTTTAGGGGTGCTGGGACCCCAAAATCACAACATGCGGGTCCTTCCCGAATATATTCTACTCAAGCCTTCTTTCAGCCAAAGACAAGGTTTATTAGAACATCCGCCATATTGGCCAGACTCTTAAGGAATCCAAGCATTTGCATAGCTAATGTAAGCAGGTCACATCCTAAGAATCTGAGCCCTAGGCTAGCCTCTTAAAGAATCTCAGCACCTTAATGGAGACAAGATGAATCTTACATACAGAAAGACTGTGGGAGGGATCCAGGAGTGGCCAAGTAGTCTGGGGTGACTGAAGGAGGGGTCTAAGGAGGATCTGGATGAGAGTGGCCAGTAAGCTGGGATGAACAGAATGTCAGGGACTGGACCACATGGCCAAGGGAGAATGGAGTTGAGATTGGATCAAGGGTGGGAAGGGGCAGGGGCAATCCTGAAGTAACAAAACAGAATTGGAAGATTGGGCGTAGCCACAATGCAAGGCCAGTTGAGTGGATTACAGCCTCAGGCAAATGCCAGAGATCTGAGCAAAATCCAGGGATTTTCATTTTTGGGGGGGGGTCCAGGTCCCAAAGACATGGTCTTTTCCTTTTAGGGGTTCATAGCTCATCCCCATCACCATCATTTTGTAGCAGTGCATCTACCCAACTTGAACATTTCTCAAAATGATCTCCTGGCTGCTCCAGTTCCTGTCTTCAGCTTTCCCCCAGCCACAGGAAGTTTAGTCATTTGTTGAGACTTGCAAAGGCCAGGCTCCATTTGAGTGGCACTTCCACATTTGATGAGTAACATCCCACCAACAGCAGACACTGGCCACGTCCGATCCCACTCCAATAAGTTCCTCATGTACCAGCGTACATTCGCCCTCACAAATCTGAGAGACTTTACCTGGGTCAGGGCCAATTGGCTTGATTTTTTAGACCAGAGCATGGTGTTATTAACAGTCATTAATTTAGATTTGGAAGGGACCTCAGAAGTCAACTAGACTTATTTTACAGAGGAGGAATTTAAGGCTCAAAAAAGAAAATTGACCTAGCTTTGGTCACACCTATAGAAAGTGACAAATCTATGCTTTTAACACAGGGCCCTCTGACTCTAAATATAATATTCTCTCATTGTAACCACACTGCCTTCCTGTGAACAAGATAATAGGCAATCATAAGAAATAACACGATTTACAGTGAGGAGATCACATATTTTCATTTTATTTCTAACCCTACCCATTCAGTTCAGAACAATATTACACTGGTCCTAAGATGAGAAAGAATCAGGGACTTTATGCATCCCATCAGCTGTTCTGAAAGGAAAGTCAAAGTATATGGAGAAGGTGTCATGGTATAGGGGGATGAGTATTGTCTTTAGAATTAGAACATGGGTTCAAAACAAGTTCTGTCTCTACCTGTGTGATTATTGATCAAGTCACTTAATTTCTCTAAAATTTGCTTATCTCTAAAATTAGGGAATTGGATCTCAAAGGACCTTCTATTTATAAATCTTTGATCCAATTAGGAATAGCCATTTATGTACATTCAGCTGAATCAAACTGTAATATTTAAATGATCTGTTGATTTTTATCCATATAGGAAATTCCTGGTGTGGGAATTACCTCCATCAAGTGCATATTACCACTGTCTCTGACTTAGTAGTTAAGTACCGGGGAAGTTGCCTAAGATATTGAGAGGTTAACTCTCAGGTTGAAAGTCAGTTGAATCTTACAGGATCCAATATGTGGTTGCACTGATTCACCATTACTAATTAAGACACTAACTACTGGTGGGCTGAATGGCTCAGGGCAGTCCTTAACAAATTGGGACACGGGTCAATATTTTCTTTGCTCACTCATTTTACTTGGACAAATTAGAGAACCTTAGAATTTCACAACTGAGGAACTCCAACCCCAAAGTATTTTGGTGTCTACTATCTGGTTTACAGGCAACGAGTAAAGAGCTAGCCCTGGAGTCAGGAGGATGTGAGTTCGAATTTGCTCTCAGACGCTCATTAGCTGTGTGTGACCCTGGGCAAATCACTTAACACTGTTTGCCTCAGTTTCCATTTGTTAAAGGAGCTGAAGAAAGAAATAGCAAAGCACTTGGTTATCTTTGCCAAGAAACCACCCCCCCTCCCCAAAAGGAGTCGCAAAGAGTTGGACACAACCAAACAACAACAGCATCAAAGTCCAGTTCATGCTTCAGCCCGCCGAGGTGAACTTTGGCAAGCATTTTGACCAGTCAGCGCAAGAGAGGGTGAGGTCTCTGAATGGCCCCAGACCTGTGACCAAAGAGTACATCCTACGAAAAAGCTAAGCCCGTGGAGATTGGCATGCTGGGGCAACCCCACTCGTCTAACTTCTGCTTGGGAGATAGTTGACATAAGAGTTGAAATGAAAGGACTAGAACTGGGGAGTGTTCTAGGTAATAGTTTCTACTCTTTCCTTTCTGCAAAACTGTTACAGTGTCTTTAGCTGAGGATTTCACCTGAGCCAAAAGCCTTAGATGAGGGAGATGACACCAACCTGAGACCTGCAGAGCGAGGTCCGACGGAGCAGAAATCAGCAGCCCAGCACAAACATATCTAGGGGCCTGCAGCCTGGGGAGAGAGGACAATGACTTCTCCCACCTGCCCAGGACACATATTTTCCCTAATGACCCGGAAATATGATTTCCCATATGTGAGCCTATCTGCATGTGACCTCTATGGGTGTCCACTCTACCAAAGCAGGGTGTATTTGCAGGAGATTGTACTCTGGCTTTCATTCGCTACTTTTCTTACTTTGCCATTTTAGTAAACGGCTTTGCTTCGTGCTCATTATGGCCTCTGGCTGACTATTGAAAGGGAAACACATCAGTGGAGACTTCCAACTTGCAGCTTTAGGATTATAGACCCATAGAGTATTGGAAACCTGGGATAATTTATCTCTGAAGAAACCCAATCAACGAGGTTGAGTGTGGAGGTAACTTGGAAAGGGTACTACTTATGCACACACGTACACACACATGCACACATGCATGTGTGTGTGCATATATGTGTGTATATATATAAAATCAATTGATATGAAAGTATGAATATCAGCATGACTAATCAGGAAATTTTCTACTTCCATTACTCTCTCTTTGGAGCCCACTTTGAGTATGACTTCTCTATTATTACAAAGGATTTTATTTTCACTAAAAAAAAAAAACTAAATAAGAAAATCCACATGTATGTCAAATTCCCTATATAGGGTGGTAGACTGAATTCCATCACTCAAGCACAAAAAACATAAGACAACTTCAGTTTATCTGAGGTTAAAGTTGGCTCTTAATGTCTTTCTCAGATTCTCCTCATTCAGAGATATTTCAAAGATCTTCTAGCCTAACCTACCCTTGAATGGCAGAGCCACAACTAGGGCAAGGCAACCTGGAATTTTCCCAAGGAGGCTAAAATTCAGAGGGCATAAAACAGTGGTTGTATTCCTTCTGCAAATAGAAGTGAGCAGTACAGGGGAGCTATTCCCTGGTACCAGTTTCCTCTTGTTCCCTATCCTTAATGCAGGGTCCTAAACAACAACCAGTACCCAAGAGCCTTTCTCTTCACCGTGATTTATTTGTATGCCAAGATCTGAAGTCTCTCTCTCATTTTCTTTTTTTTTCTTCTTTAAAATTTTATTTAAATAATTTATTTATGTTTAGTTTTCATCATTCACTTCCATAAATCTCTCTCTCATTTTCAACTGAATTTGTCTTAAAAAGGTTAGAGTTAGGTCACCTTTCATGCTGTTTGCCCCAGCTGTCAAAATTGTTGGATGTGGCTCTGATAAATGAAATCTAGATTTAAACTTTGTAGACTTCATTTAATTTCTAAATGTCTTCAGCCAGCTCAAAATCTATCATCAGTCTCAGGGGAGATAAAATATGCATCATTGATAAAATACTCAATAAATGTTCTTTTGAGAGCTTGATTTGGAATCAGGGAAGACCTTGGTGCCAATCATGCCTCTGAAATTTACCGCATGAATTAACCAAGTCACAAACTATCTGAGCCTCAGTTTTCTCTTCTGTTTAAGAAAAAAAGTGGGATAATATCTGTGGTACCTACCTCAAAAAGTTGTGGTCAGGATCTCAGATGATGCATATAAAACATTTTGGAAACTTAAAAATTCTATGTAAGTATTAATTACTATTATTATAAGCAACATATTACTTCCAGAGGAGGTCCTCCTCACTTTAGGAGAGTTTTAACTCTTAAGTAGTTTGTTTTTTTCCTAAACTGGCCTCCCTCACATTGTGACCCATTGGTCCTCTTGGTACAAACAGAACAACAATGATAAGAAATGCCAATAGCTAATGATTATGCATTGCTTTAAGTAACATAATTTTATCCTTACAACAACCTCGGAAGGTAGTTGTGTTTATTATCCCTATTTTATAGATGAGGAAACTGAGGCACACAAGAGGCTAAGTGACTTGCCTCAGGTCATACACCTATTAAGTGTCTGAGATTGGATTTGAACTCAGGTTTTCCAGGTTCAGGGTTCTATACAGCTTTACAGCCTTAAACCCAAATCACACTGGCTCTCACTGATGAGCTAATAACAGAACTCAACCCAAGCCTCACTTGGTTATTGTTTGGGTTTTGTTGGCTGTTGAATGAGTGTAAATAGTAATTGTTTCTGTCCTGGCCAAAAATCCCCGAGCATCTTCCCGTCCCAGATTGATTTTTTTTTTTTTTGAGTAGGTAGAAGAGGTCATTTTTTGCTTTGTTTCTTACCTAGCCTTAATCACTTAATGGGTGTTGCCTCAAATAAACTGAGACCTGGGAAAGGCCTTAACTTAAAAGGCTAAGGTCTCCCACTGCATCTGGGGCTATCTCCAGTTCTCCTGATCTATATCTTACCACTGGACCCAGATGACTCTGGAGGAGAGAATGAGGCTGGTGACTTTTACACAGCCTTTCCTCACTTTAATCCAATTCACTTGCAATTCAAGACATCACCTTGCTGATCTCATTGGTCTTCCTTGAGAACAAAGGATAAACAACAACCACAATAGTAATCTGTACAGCTACTGCTCTATGCTGCCAACAACAAAAGGTAACAATTAAATAACACTTTCTTCAACATAACAGCCCCTGCAATAATCAATAAGTACTCTTAAGCACTAGGAGAGCTTGAAGGAGGAAACTTAGAAGTCTTCTCATCACTCTGGTCATCTTACTGATGAGGAAATTGAGGCCCAGAGGCATTCAGTGACCTGTTTGAGGCCATGCAGCTGTCAGAGTTGGGATTTGTCCACCTATCACCCAACTCACACCCATGGCTCCAAGAAGCTATAGCAGATGGGCCAAATCAGGTTGAAGGTAACTTGGGGGATGTCTTCCTCAAGCATATGAGGACTTCCCCTGGTAGAATGGGTGGATGAGAACAATTTGTTCCAACAACCATGAAGGCAGCTGAAGCGGGTGCTGTGGAGCACTTAGAACTTGATCGAACCTCACAGATGCCAAAGTCATCCATCTTCTCTGCATCAAGGGCCGTCACCAGTCATCTTGACTTTTGTCCTGCCACTGGACTTTGATGACTCTGGAAGAGAAAGTGAAGCTGGTGACTTTGTGCAACTCTACCTCATTTAAATTCAATTCATGCAAGAGTTAAGACATCACCCCCACCATTGGTCCTCTTCAGAAATGAAGGATGAACAATAGCAAGTCTTAAACTCTTATTGGGTGCTAAGTACAGTGCTAAATACTGGGGATACGAAGGCTAAAAAAACCTGGCCCTCAAGGAGCCTACATCTATATATGTATACATACGTACATGTACATGTGTATATATGTATGTCCGTGTGTATACATACAATGTATATGGAAGATAACCTTAGAAAAAAGGCTTTGGGGCTTGGGAGAACAAGGAAGGATTCCTGTGGAAGGGAGAATTTGAGCTGAATATTGAAGGAAGGCAAGCATTCAAAACCACAAAAGAGAGAAGGGAGAACACTCCAGGCATGGCAGATAGATAGTGTAGTGCCCTGTGTGAGGACCCACAAGGAAGTGATACTGGCTTCCAGTTGTTAGGACTGTCCTGAGATCACTGTATATTTATTTGGTATATATCCTGAATTCACTTCTCTGGGACCACATTGCAATGTCCTTGTAAACCAGAAACTTCTTGAAGGAAGGCACCGTCTCACATTTGTCTTGTATCCCCAGTGCCTAACCTGGTGTCTGGCACAGAGGAGGTATTTAGGAAATAATTGTTGATTCACTGATTGATTCCCTTCTGCTAACACATCTTTTGAAAACTCAAGATCCCCTCTAAGTCATGATTAGAAAATAGACATCAGAGTATGACTCTTGTGGAGGCTTGTTTGTACGTGATTCATCATTTTAATGGATGGTTATTGGGCAACCTGAAAGCCTTCTTGTTCATTTCAGAAATTTCTGAGATCTACAGCCTACCCAAGTATTCATAGATAAGTGTCCTAAGCATCACATCTTTTAAGGAGGGAATGCTTTCTAAAGCAATGGGAATATTGCATGAAGACTCGAGAGGTCTTCCACATGCTCTGGGAGGAAAGTATGTCTTCATTTTGTGGGCAAACCAGGAGTTCATGATGTATGTGAAAAATCCCAAACCACAAACAACTTAAGGAAAACAAATGTGATGGTCTTGTGACATAAACTGGAGATTTCAGAATAATAGCCTCATAACAAAACTTCCCCATGTCTGCATAGACATTTTAGCAGGATGTATGTGGTGGCTGTAGTGACTTCAGCCAGGGATTGAAGGTGGAGCACTCCTGAGAGTGAGTTGCAATTTTCTGGAAAGCCATCTAACCTGGGATGGTTTGCTTCAGGAGATGCAGCTTAAGGCTTAATTGATTTCAGATATGCATTTTGTGTCACATAAGATAAGGCCCAACTCTATCCTGACCCCTTCCACCTCTCCATGTACTTCCCCAGGACCTTTAGATGTCACTTTGCTACACATATTAGCATCTAGTTACTTGTTAACTAATGAGATGTGAAGTAGATGGTGCTGTCGTCTGGGTTATTCTTTAATTAGTTCATACATCTAAGTGTGGAATCTGGACAAAGCTACTTTATTTCTCTGGGCCTCAGTTTTCCCATCTGTAAAATCGCCCTGGTGATTTTTAAAGCTGTCTTCCAGCCCTTAATCTAATTTTCTTATTTGTTAGTTATTACCCACACAACTGAACTGTAAATTCCTTGAAGGCAGGGATTTTTATTTCTTCTGTCTCCCCTATAGAAGCCTCAAAACTGAAGTCCCTAAGGAGGTGGTGCAAGAAGAAATTAGAAAGGAAAAAGTCCAGCAGTGAAAGGAAAGAATCCAGGAGAACAACAGTCACCAATCCAATCAAAGAGATCTAAGTTGGCTACTTAGTAGAGGGAAGCCTGGAGTCTCGAAGATTCATGCCAAGAGGGCATAGGACAATCTCTTAGGTTGGGAAGGTTCCAGTCTAGTCCCAGCCACAGGCTGTCTGCTGTCCAAGAATGAACCTACGGAAGCATCCTTAGGGGGCTGGTTGCTTGGTGATGACCTGTTTGGTGAATACAACCCAGAAAACAAAGAAAAAGAGAAGATGGCTCACCATTTGTTGGGGCCCCTTCCACTCCCACAGCGATGGAAGGAGATTGGTAGAAAAGGCATCAGAAACTGCAGCGGCTTATGCAGTGTGTAGGCCATCCAGAAACACAAATCTGACTGTTGGTACTCCAAAGACCCACAGGATGGGAAGGTGGGGATCGATTGTGAAGTAGGAGCACCTACACTTGTGAGGTCTTGGGCTCACTGCAATATTGAAAAAGCTCCATATTTATTGTAAATACATTAACCTGGAAAGAAGAAGACTGGGATGTCTAGACATCTTAGCTCTTATTAGATTCGTTCTGGTTGGCCTCAGAGGGCAGAAGTAGGGGCAGTAGGAGCAATGACAAATGACAGAGAAGAAGATTTTGGCTCAATATGAGAATATATATGTATATGTGTGTGTATATATATACACACACATACATATACATATACATACACACATTACACGTATGAATATGTTTTATATGTAGGTGTACAAACACAGAGAAAAACGCGTAGAGTTATACAAATTCGAATGGGGTACCATACTTTACTGTACTGTCTCCCTATCATTGAAAATCTTCCAGTGCAATCCAAATGACTATTTGTCAAGAAAGTCAGTATGGTATGATGGATAAATTGTTGATATTGGAGTCAAGAGCATTGGGTTTAACTCCTGCATGATCATGAACAAGTTGATTGACTTCTGAGAGCCTCATTTTCTTCACTTGCAAAATGAAGATAACCATATTTGCACCACTCACTTTGTGAGGAAAGAGACAGATTCAGGCTTGAGGTGGGAGAGAGGGGAAACCTGCCTGAAAATAAGAGCTCCCCATAAGTGGAAAGGGATATTTGAAGAGGTGGTGAGTTTCCCATCACTGGAGGGCTTTAAGTAAAGGCTAAATGGTTTTATTCTTGCTTTGTACCAATATGCTTCTTGGAGAGAACAGCTTATTTGATGTTCCTCATACGTGACCTTCATGCTTTGACAAAGACTGTCCCTGCCCCTTGCTTGAAATGCCAACTTTCTCTCCTCACTCATTCCTCTTAGAATCCCTACCTTTTTTCAAGACAACTCAAATATTTTTTCAAGACTCCTTTGCTGATTCTTTCAGTTTTTACCACCACCCTTAAACTACTGAATATTTTGATATGTTTCTTATATGTACTTGTTTGTGAACATGCATTCTCCCACCCCAAGTGGAATGTAAATATCTTGTAGGCAGGGGTTTTCCAAATTGCTTAGAACATAATAAGTACTTAATAAACCTTTCTCAATCAAGAAAAAATGAGTTGACATTAGTGCTTTTTAGAAATTGCTTTCTGCAGTACTTTGTAGATTTCTTTTATCTTTTCACTAACTGTGGCATGTAAGATTTGAGACATTCACAAATGCCATTCATGGAAAGAAACGGAGATACTAAGTAGGAACAAAAAGAAACTGGCTACTTCCATTTTGGTCTCAGCTGAGACCTCCAGAACTGCACTAATAAAATAGCACTGTTACTGAATTAAATAAAAATGCCGAAAGTAAAAGTAAATTAAGTTTCTTAAAAATTTTTCCACCTCAATAGTTACATGATTTTTATTAACTTGGGAAAGGATTTCTGTCAGCTATTATTGTTTTCAAAATGAAGGAACTCTACATTTTTACCCTCCTTCTGAGTTCGCGGCATGAGCAAATATGCTCGTTTTTGGAACTGGTCCTAGCCTTCTGTACTTCCCAGATGTTGAAATGAACTGAAATTAATTGAAAGGTGTTGTTGTCTTCTGCAAAATACCACAATGAACCTCACACATGTTCTTCTCTGAATGGTAGTGAGAAGTTTCCTCCTTGTCTTTGGAATAGAATTAAGCTGTTCTGATCAGCCTAAGTCCTATAAATGCATAAATATTATAGAGTCATGTCCCCTCCCAAAATGTATCTCTGTGTTTGGAAAGTATTCATCATCTGAAAAACAAAGTAAACTTTTAAATTTGACTACTAGGGGAAATATTTTCTACTTGCAAATGACAACAAAGAGGAAGCTTTGATCATAGAATGGTGGAATTTAAGCATCAGAAGAGACTCCTGAGCTCTGTAGCCCAATCCCTACTCAAGAGGAATCCACCCCCTACAACAAACCTGAGAAAGGGTCATCCAGCCTTAGTGTGAAGACCTCTAAGGGAAGGGAAAATCACACCTCTCTAGGCAGCCCATCCCACTTTTTCCCCATCTCTTTTTATTAGGAAGTTTTATCTGGCAACAAGACTAAATTTTCATTTTGGCAACTTCTACCCCCACCCATGACTTTTGGTTCTGTCCTCAGGGCCAAACAGAACAGAACTAATCTCTCTTCCACTTGATAACCCTTTAAATACTTGAGGACGGCTCTGATGTTACCTCACTTGTCTCTTTTACCAGGTTAAATACCCACAGCTTCTTCAAAGGATTCTTAAAGAACACGGATGTGAGGCCTTTCACCATTCTGGTTACCATCCTTTGGATAATCCCACTTATCAATGACCATCTTTAGCTTTGGTGCCCAGAAATGAACACAGTCCCAGCAATGAACATCTCCCAGGTCCCCTCTAGATGTGCTCTGAGCAGGACCAAGGGCAGAGGGATGCTTGTTATCTCTTTATTTCTGGGTTCTATGACTCTCTTAATGTAATCTGAGATTATATGAACTTCCTTCCTCTTTCACATTGGGTAATTCATACTCATTTCTAAGGCTGTGGAGATTTATTTTAATAATAACAGTGTTGATTGCTATTATTATAGGGTTAGGGAGATTTCTGATGAGGAATGCAGGTCAGCACCTTCTCTGTAACCGATTGTCTCCTAACACGGATTGCCTAGAGCACTGAAAGTTTAAGTGAATTTCCCAGGGTCACATAGGACTGAACTTGAACCCAGGTCTTCTTGCTTCAAAGATCAGCTCTCTATGCACTATGCAAACATTACAGGGTTCTTGGAAAGACAATTTCTTTTATCTGAACTTTCCACTCCTGTGTACACTTAAAAGAAGTCTGGATATTAAATTCTTGGCAAATAATTCAATGTTATAGATGCATACAACAATCACCAGCCCACAATATTTTCCCCTCCAGCCTGTATATAATACATATACAATAAAAAAAATGAAAATCCATATCCTTAATACTGGCCTATTAAATATCACAAGCAACTAAGTGGTTGACTAGAAATCTAAAATAAACATTTCATTATAATCATTCATTTGAGCATGTAGTTATCTAACTCTTTCAGACTCCTGGCTTACATGATAGGTGGTTATGCTGTCAAATTTCATTAATTTTCAAACAAAAACACAACTGAATATTTCCAAAGCAAAGGTGCTCCACAGAGAAGGGGCTTGCCCTCAACAGCCCTAGAAACTGCTTGACTGATGACCAGAAAAGTGAAATGTAAAAATTTCTTCAGAGTAAGTTGATGGAGGCAAACTCCAGAACCTAAAACCATCCACTGGATGGAGTGGGAAGGGGGAAAGGAAAAGAGAATCTCAAAAGAAAAACTAAAGCCTCGAAGATCTTGCCTGGAGGGCTACAAAAGGAATGACATTGAATCAATCAATCAAACAAACATTTATTAAGCACTTATTTTGTTTCAGGAATTTTGCTATTCATTAGGGATATGAAGATGAAAATTCAATAGTACCTGCTCTTAAGTAGTTGATGTTATCTTGGAAGAAGGTGACAAGATGTACCTATGTATGTACTGCACATGCTCTGGGCCATTTTCTCAACCTGCACTCACGCTGGTGGATCCCCAAGGAGTGACTGGATATATCTCCCTTTGAGATGTGAGGGGTAAACTTGAGTAACCAGGGATGGGGTGGGTGGTGGTTTCCTGGTACGGTTGCTTTTGAGCCCCCATCTGTTGGATTTTCCCCGATATCAGTTTCCAGGCAGTATCTCTTCAATGCTAATTAACAAATTAGCCTGAATTACATTTTACCAAGAATATTTACAGAGAAGGAATAGCAAGGACAGAAGCACAACAGACTACCCCTTACATACCTACTCATTTCCAAAGGCAAACGGACTCAGACTTGACTACGCCCCGCCATCCCCCAAGTTGCTTCTAGATTTGGCATAGCTGGTGGATGAATTGCTCTCTTGCTGCCAGGATGCAATGTCAGGACTCATGGGTGACTTCCACGCTGGGCTGGGTCAAGCAGGTTGCTCCTTAGGGTGAGCTACTCCCTGGGCTCAGATGCTGTGGCTACCAGCAGACTCTGCTACCGGTGCTAGGTGTGGGATCTCCAGTCGCTCTTCTGACCTTTTGAACTTCACAAGGTCGTAAACTGGACTATCCCAACTCTGAGCCACATTCATCAAAGATCAGGAAAGAATAAACAGAACAAAGACAAGAGAAGTCGTGGGGTCATAGGTTCATGGCCACACGCCAACCAGGTCGGGAGATGAGGCAGTTAGCAGTGGGCAGCAGCAGCTTCTGAAATAGCCATGGCCAGTACTCTTCCCTTTCACCTAGAAGCCAAAAACAAGTCTTACCCAAATTACTACTAGAAAAGAGAGAGAGAGATCTGTTCAAGCCGTTTGTCTGTACTTTCAGTTCTGAGTTAGCAGACAGTTGAAAGGCTTTCTGTCATCACACAATAAACCAACAGGAAACGGTCATAGAATACTTGTGCCTGTTCTGACGCAAAGAGGGCAATTTCCAGAAGCAGGCTTTCAAGGTGTCCTCATGGATTGACACCATTCTGAGCATATTGTTCCTGCTCTAAGGACTGGGCCTTTATTGTCCAGGTCTCCCACTCTGGAAGTATATGAAAAATAAATAAAAAAGGCAAATATAAGGTAATTTGTGGAAAGAGAGAGAAGGCAGGCATTAGTAGCCATGAAGATCAATAGAACTACTTGATGGTGTAGCTGGGGCTTGAGCTGAGCTTTGAAGTATAGGAACAACAAAAACATCTATTCGCCTGAACCAGTGAGCGCATAAAAGGGTAGTTGTTTTTTCATGATTGAAGATTGAAAACCCAAATGACATTACTATATTGGAGTCAAGGTTCAGTGTGTCCAATCGTGGGTGATCAGATCAACATGAGCTCGGAAGGCTCCACCACAGGTTGGGTACAAATCATCGACATGAATATTTGGAGTGAAGATGTCTTTAAATTTGTGCATCTCATGTTTCTTTTAAGCTACTGCATTTCTGCTTTGCTCATAAAGAATAGTGCCTTCTTTAATGCAAGCATGCCTTGCTGAGTGGTCCCGTGCCAGTGTCTCCCATGTCCCACAGTTAGTTCCAGAGTTCTTCAGAGAGACCTTGATAGTGTCCTTGTATCACTTCTTCCGACCTCCATATGAGCCTTGTGTGAGTTCTCCATAAAATAGTCTTTTAGGCAGATCTACATTTGGCATTTGAACAACGTGGCCAGCCCATCAGAGTAGTGCTCCCTGCACCTCCATTACTGGTACCTTATCCTGCCAGTTGATCTTCAGCATCTTCCTAAGACAATTGAAGTGAAAGCGATTCAGTGTCCTGGCCCAGCATTGGTATACTGCCCAGGCTTCATAGGCATACAGCAATGATGTAGCACAACAACCCTGTAGACCTTCAGTTTGGTGGTCAATCTAAGACCTCTTTTCTGCCACGCTTTCCTTCAGAGCCTCCTGGACACTGAGTTAGCCTGGCGATGTGTACATCAACCTTGTTCTCTATGTGGACATCTCTGGAAAGTATATTGCCAAGGTATGTGAACTTATCCACAGAATTCAAAGTTTCTCCATTCATTGTAACTGGTGGTTAGGATAAAGAGGAGTGTTAAATAAGAAATTGGGAGAGGTATTTGGCTGTCCCCCATGCCTGGAATTATAGCCATTCCTTCTATCTTCCCTGGCTTCCTTCAAGAACCAGCTAAAATCCCATCTTCAACAGGAAGCCTTTCTTAATGCGCCTTAACAGTAGTGCCTTCTCTCTGAAATCATCTCCAATTCGTCATGTCAATAGCTTGCTTGTACATGGTTGTTTGTGTATTGTCTCCCCACTAGACTGTGAGCCCCTTGAGTGCAAGGACTTTCTTTTGTCTTTCTTTGTATCCCCAATACTTAGCACAGTGCCTGGCACATAGTAGGTACTTAAATAAATGTTTATCCCTGACTGAAGTCAGGTTGTGAAGGGCTTTAAATGAAATAGGAATTTGAATTTGATCTCAGCAGTAATAAGGGTCTATTAGAGGTTACCCCGCAAGGAAATAACATGGTGACACTGAGAACTATTTTAGGCTAGTGGGATGGTGTAGGACAGCCCCCAACAATTTACCCATCAGGTCAGCCTCAATGTTCCAGTGGTAAGCAACTCAGGCTGAGAAATCATTGGCTGGGGATAAATTTAGGCTTCATAGAGCCAAAGAATATCAACAGTTGAATTAGGCCAGTGGGCTCTTGGTGTGAATTCTGTGAGTTTTAGAGAGAGATTCACCAGCGTCCTGATAAGGCTCCTCACCATTTCACTTCCTCTTTTTGCTGGCAGAGGCCTCTCCAAATGAGGAAGGATGTGGCAAACCAGCATCCTCCCTTAAGAAAACTCATACACAAGACCTGTGTCCAAAGGAGATTTATTACAGATAACCTGTAAACAAGGAGGCCTTGGGGAGGCTGGAGGCAGAGGGAGGGGGTGGTCTTTCCATGTACATGGATTTTGGGGTGCTGGTATCAAAGTTCCAAGTAATTACTCAATTTCTCCAATACGTAGAGAAAAAAAAATTCATTTCTAGAGCCCACTAAGGATGGCTCTTTGCTTTTCAAAGACTCCCAGGTGACCATACATAGAAAACAAGGTATTAGGTTACCTTGGCTTTCAGCTGTATGCTTTGTGCCTGTTGAACATTGAATTTGGTTGAAGGAGCAAAGGAGA